>NW_019384459.1:734905-805024 GCF_000671375.1 Centruroides sculpturatus
GTAGGGAGCTATTTGACTAAGTGGTTAAGATTTAAAGAATAAAAAATATTTTATGTTATTTTTATGTATGTTTCATTACAAAGCTATATTTAATTATAATTTTCTTTAAAAGTATATTCATACAATTGAAGAATGTTTTGTACCAGGTATGTATATCCACCAATCATTTTATTTCACCGAGTAAGTTTTTATAATTTTATTTTTAATTTTAGCCCTTATATCGTGGCTAGCGATTCGGAATGTAATTGCGATATTGAAAATTTATTTTAAAAAGTTTTGGCTCAAGATCATACAATGAAAAAGAAAACATTATTAAAAGAGAAAGGCCAATGTCTAAGTTAAATATAAACACTTCAATAAAAAAATTTGTTCGACATTTTCACGAAAAAATGGCTCTGTAGATGCATAAAAATGCAAAAATTGTTTTGTTGGCTTGCCTACTATTTTCAAATGAAATTAGTATGTGTAATAAGAATGGCTTTGACAATTTAGCTGGCAAAAGACACGAAAAATCGTCTATTCTTTCGTATTTGAAGCAATTTGGTAATTAAAGTGGAATAGAATTTAACATTAGTAAATAATATAAAATACATATTGAAAATTATAACGAGATAGTTACGGCTAATAGATATATTTAAATGAATAGATGTTATATGTTTTTATCAAAGCAAGAATCGGCATTTAGAAGGCATAGGGAATCTATTGAATCTAATAACGGAGGTAATTATATTGAACTTGTTTATTTATTAATTACGTCAGATAAATATTCCATTAAAAATACATTTAAAGAATTAACTGATTGCCCCTGGAAGTCGGCTTCTTACAGAAACACAGCTTCCATCATCAAATGTCACGGCACGCCTCTGCTAGGGCCTCATAATCCTCTCCTGTATTAATTAAGTATCGACATCTCTGCTTTGATATAACCTGTCAGCATGAAACTAATTAGTAGGAAACTCAAATTTCAATTGACTGTAAAATCCTACTAGTTACTCCAATACCCGAACAGCTGATATCATGTACAGCATTTTCTGAGTACAATTTCATATTATATGCAATTCCCTAAAATTACATAACACAAATATTTTTTTAAAACAATTTGTTTTGATATTATTTTAAGATTATATTTTGCTTGGAATAAAGCAATTTTTTCACATTGACAGACAACTCTTCACTCATTGGGAATCTTTTGAAATTCTCAGTTGGTGATTGCTTATTTTTTACGTGTCATTCGAATGCAAATTATTATTGCAGTTGAAATAGTTTTAATTTTAATTCTGCACACCCATAATGGCTGATGATTTCAGCTGTAGAAGAAAACGTGTTGTGTGTTTTAAGTACATTCTAGAGGGGATGATAATTCGGGATAAGTGTTACACAAAAGCTTATTTCCGTCGCTTCTGTAAAAAAACTTTATAAGAAGAAGCGAAATTGCAGACGAATTTCATAAACCGTCGGCTTAGCAATTCTCAACTCGGGATGAAATGCACGCACGTTCGATGAGAAACTGAACGATTCGTTACTATCGACGACTAACATGCGATGAAACATGAAAAGTTCGTTGCGAAATGTCCAGTCGATGACGGCAGTTGGAATTGCATTTCTTCCGAAAGCAGACAGGTGTAACAAAAATGCGACAGGATTGATAACGATTGCTTTTCGATTTGATAATCCCGCGATTAGGAAATTGTTACACCGCGTCAGAATGGCCGAGTGGTCTAAGGCGCCAGACTTAAGATCTGGTCCTCGTATGAGGGCGTGGGTTCGAGCCCCACTTCTGACAGCTTGTTTTGCTCGAGTGAACATTTATCGGGGCACAAACCTTGTCGTTCGATTTGCTGTATGTTCGCGGTAATTTGAGAAATCTGTACAGTGCTTGTCTTATAACAGTTCTTCTTTGTAATGCGAAAGTCCAAGTCTTGAACGGAATATTATTTTAACACTCTAATGGCCTGAATTTTCTTCTGACATTTAAAATATGTATGTGTGTACAGTACTGTACATTCGTTGCATTACACTGATTATTGAACGTGTGTAAGATGAAATTTTATTCTTCTTTGTTTTTGATCTTTGAATGTTATTTATCCTTTGCAATATTCTACTATAGAAAGTGTGTAAGCAAAATCCATAAGGATTTCAAAAAGAATGAAATAGCCTAATATATTTTATTTAACAAAGTCATAAGTACAGTGTATGCAAATTATAGTTAATAATTAAGTTCGGCTTTTTGCTTTTCTGATATTTAAGATTATGTTTTGACTAAGAGATTTTTTTGTTTGTTCGCAGACACTTGTGTAAGGTATTGCTTATAAGAATAAAATTGCATGGAAACAAACGAATTTTATTCGAAATGTTACTCAAAATTACAAAGGCTTAAATTTATGCCAATTAAAACTTTTTATGACGATTCGGCGTTCAGTAACATGATCATAATTTAAAATATATTTTGATATAAACATTGATGACGTCATCGTTTCGTTACATTATTGTTTATAACATCAGAGTTACAGCGATTTTGCTAAATTGTATAATACTAGACCTACAGTAACATATAAATGGACTATGTATGTTCATGCCGTTCTTATCCCGAACAGTTTGTAGATATCTCTGCTTTCCGAATGTTTCAGCCCAGGCAGTTCTATCACACGGTGTGGTAGTCACCTACGAGAAGGCCCTCTGTTCCATCTATAAGGAGATAACCCGATGTAGTAAGCACAGAATTCTAAGGAGTGAGGAAATTGTAAGATTTTGGAAAAACCCTACAATTTCCTCACTCCTTAGGAATGAAAAAGACTCCATCGAGAAAAAATAGTGCCTCGGCCGAAACAACTTGAAAGGTTAGAAATGTACAAAGACTTCGGGAAAAGGACGGTAGTTAACTTCGAGGAGACATACTCTATATTTCGTCAGGCTGGAGGGCGTATAAAAAGTTATAAGAGAAGGTTTCTTCTTCCAATAGAAAGACTAGTAATATTTATCACGTCTTTCTTAATTATGCACAACTAGCAGAGACCGAGATTAAAACAGTTTTCTTTATTTCGCCTATTTAAGAATGCATTTCGGATTGGTAATTTTCTAATCCCTACTCGGGCTCACGGCTTTAGTGTCTCCGACATAACGAACAAAAGCTTAGTTCGTCTTAATGTACTTTTGTTATGTACAATGATAGATACAGTGCACAATTTGAACACATCCTGATGGTGTAGTTTCTACATATCAGTCTCTCGCACTTACTGGCATGTTTTATTTGTCTATTTTTGATGGACAAATGCAACGCTTCTTCCATTTCCCACAGTTATTACTTCCTTATTTCCTCATATAATGATTTTAACTTCAATATTGCGGTTCGTAACATGACAAAGGTCAAAATGTGCTTTTTCATTGTAAATATTTTCAGAAGTTGAAACCAAAGATTTCACAAACTATAACTACCAGCAACTATTTATAGTGAAATGGTCACAATGCAAAACTTCAATTTTTAATCATATTTTTAAATCATTTAATTTAAAATATACGCTCTCCACTTCAAATTAGTAGTGGCTTGCCCCTGTACATTATACTTTTTCTTTAACAATAGAGTCGTGCCGGTCATCTATTAACTGCTTTCGGAGGAGTTTTGAATTGAAAAAACGTGACTTCCGGTTTGCACGGGAAGTTCATATATAGTTGATTAAAGCCTCCTGTCCATATCTGGTCTCGGATTTCATCTAACTCCGTTCTCGAGATTAAATTAAGACAGACGGACAGAGGACACTAGGAATTTTTGCAAATTGCAGCCCCGAGGTGACGGGTCGACGCGAACTAACGAATTGCAATGTTTAGAATGTCGAATGAAAACTCTGACTCTGGTATACATGCCAAAATTTGCAAATAAATGTAGTATTCCTCCGAAAGCAAAATTGTCGCCTTGTAAGTAATGAAGACAAAACAAATTCTCAGCCGTATCAGAAAAGAAAATATCATGGCGTGAGATACAAGCGAAAGTTTCAAAGTTGGATCAAGTCGAATGGAAGTGTCAAAATGATTAACCCATCAAATTAAGAATTTAGGGGAGAGATCCTTTAAAAAGCCAGAAAGTCAAGCAGAAAGAATGGTTGCTTTTCCCCGGCTCAGTCTGTTTACCCTCTGTGCCGGTTTCTCCCTTGTCTCCGACTTCATTTTCACTCCGCCGTGTTATAAAGGTTTTTCGCTATTTTTAATACAGTAGAGCATCGATTATCCGACCCCCGATTAACCGTTATATCGGTTAACCGACCGTTCTAGTCGGCAAATTTCAAATGTCTGCTAGTGATGTGGCATTACAATATTTGGCTACGTCTTGGCTACTTTAATATTATTTTTGTTAAATTTTTGCGTGTTTTAGCTGGCATCAACGGCTCGACCATTGAAGGGATGTCAGTATTTAAACGAGACTTAATTTTCTAATTATGAGTGGTTGTTTGTTTCGTGAGCAATAAAATAATTTTAAAATAATTGTTAACGATACAATAGCGACGATTATTATTTAAAAAATTTTTTTTAGGCTAAACATCGATGAAAATTCAACGCGAAGTTGGTTAATAGCGATATACTAATAAACTAATTACATGTGATATACGAATATTCTAATATACTATACTAGTAATGTATTTTTTTCCTTCTTTTCGGTTATCCGATTTTTTCAGTTATCCGACCAATCTGAGTCCCCCAATTGAGTCGGATAATCGATGCTCTACTGTATTAACTTTATCCAGTTTGATGTTGCATTAACTTTTATAAAATACTTAACAAAGATATTCAAAAAATATAAATTATATTAGTAAGTCACTTTCATTTAAAGATAAAAATTTATTTAAAAATTTTAAACAGTCGCATTTTAACTTTATAATATTATGTAGGCCTAATAAATAATAATATTTATTGATATTTTATTTAATTTTAAAAATACGATAATTTTTCAATCAAACTTTTATATTTTACAGTAGCGGTCATTATTAAACCTCCTGGTGCCTGGATTTTGTGTTGAATTGCATCATTTCAAATTTCAGAGATATACGAATTAAGAATTCTCTGAATTTAGACAATAATTTCCTCCACGAAATAAAACAGAAAATTATTAAAATTTACATTTAACAGAATTCGAATAATACATGTATACAGTAGAACCTGTATTATCCGAGGTAGGGTCAACCGATGATATCTCGGACAGAAATTACGAATGTACTACGTAGATTTAAATGTTATATCACTTTTAAGATCTTAATTTAATTGTATATACTGTAATATTTTTTTACATCATTTATTATACAGCTGATACGTGTTAGCCTAGTAATAAAAATGTATACTGTAGACTTATCATACAAATAATGGGTGGGATAATAATATTAATCCAGAAATAACGTGTATTTAGATTTGCGATGTAAAAACACACATTTCTTTCGAATGACAAAGACTTGGCAGGCCAGAATATCATTCAATATGTTTTAGTATCATTTTTTAATGTATACGCATTTCGGGCTTTAGTTCCTCTTCGGTACATGCTGCAACGATACAATAAACTAAATCAACAATGACGTAAGATATACTTTAAATTAAATAAATTTAATTATGTGTTCTTCATCTCTAATTAGTAGTATCTTGCTCCTGTACGTCATACTTTTCCTGATAACAAGAGACGCGGGTGATCTACGAAACTCCATTCAGGGGAAAATTTTTAAATTGAATTCATATGACTCCCGGTTTAGACCGGAAGTTCGTATATAGTTAATCTGGGCTTCCTGCCCCTATGCTTTCTGTATCTGGTCTTGACTTTCATCTATCTAACAGGGTTCTCGAGATTAAGGAAGGATATAATAAATTCCCATTGTCGTCTAAGTCTGCAATTTGTAATTGCAATCAACAGAATAGCATAACTTAATGCTTACGGAAATTAGTTTATAAAAGCTTTTATTATATTAAGATTCGATTAATAATTTGATTATTTTCAACAAAGGTTGTTGTTCAATTACATAGTTTATATATATGTGACTTTGATCATTTTTTTATAAAAATGTAATATATTACGATAGTTTATTTCATTTTTAAACATTTTCTTAATTCAAAGTATAATCTATTGAAAATGTTTAACAGTCGTTCGTTTTTGTTTGTTTAATGGATAATTTCAAAGAATTAAGAAAATGGAATGAATACCTCTAGAGGACAGGCCAGAGGAATGCACCTTCTCTTCAATTAGAGTCATACGCATGAGTCCAAAAGAAGTGGTGGAGTGTGGAAAGACGGAATGTCGTAAACCCGATAAGAAACGGGTGATTTTGCTCTTTCCGAATGAAAGCACCTCGTCTTTCATAATTTCCTGGAACAGAGATACTCCGAAGTTTCGCAATTGTCGGTGAAGAGACAGGCACACTAGTGACTCGAAGAGGAGTGTAAATAGATTCTGAAGAAGTGTAAAAAGAAGCCTTGGTGGAAGATTATTTCTTCCAGAAGATCATCAACCTTTTCTCTACAAGGTCTTCTCAATGATTGACCCGGAAATTACCTTTTACCCAGCTATGACTTCATGAACTGGTCGTGACATTTCATCACGATTTTGTGTTTTTCCTTTGCAATCATCAATACTTTGACAGACTTCATTACTATGGTAGGACAGGTTTCTTTCACTTCAGTTAAAGTTCACCGAACAACGACAGTGAAGTCTATTGTTGACAAAGTGACAACAATAGACTTCACTATTCCAAGTCGTTTGAAATATCTTAATTTGTCAAGTTATATTACACACACACACATTGACGCTTCATTTAAACCAGTGTTATACTGATTTTGATTTTTCCGTAATCGTTTGCCAATTGCTGAAATTGCAAACTAAAAAATATATTCTCATTGGAAAACATACGAATGCGAAGTTTTAACTAGATTGGAAATTGTGGGTGAAACTTGAGTTTAGGATTTGAACATGTAATCAGTTTTACATCTAAAGTTATGTCTCTTATTTTAATTAACAGCAAATATGAAAAGTTTTAGGTTGGTTCACAATTGAGAAAATTATTAGTATAAAGCTGTCTCGAACAGTGTTTTTGTGTTAATTGAACTAGAGTGTCAAATTGTTTTAAGGTGTTTTTCAATGAGAAAGTGAAGCCAGTTTGCCTGTAATACTTGTCCATTTAAAAATAAAACAGTTTTTGTTATTAGTCATTTATTGAAAATTGTGGCTTTTACATACAAATTACCAACAGTTTACAAAAAATTATCAATAGTTTTACAAAAAATTGAACTACCAAAGTGATTTTAATAGCATTATGAAAAATCAGCAAAATTTCATAGTAAAAAAGTGACATTATCCCGTTAGAAAATGACCACATCCACTTTAGTACGAAGGTTATTGAAAATAGTACTGAAAAAATTTTATTTGCACAATGTCTCTTTCTCAGATATGGAAAGGAACTAAATATCCCGACTAGTACAAAATAAAGGCACACTTTATGTTTGGTCACACGAACCGTGGAAAATAATACTTTCAAAATGCTTAACACTTAGATCACAAAATTTTTATCTAATCAGAGATTTCCCAGTTAATACTTTTTAAATAAAGTTACACAATTTAAATACAAAAAAAGTAATATTTGATACACATTTATGGAATTCATTGGTATATGTGTGTTATAAAAATTTAATACAAGAAGACATGTCAGTATTCATAGGAATGTAATTCTGTGAAATCTCTGGATTAGGAAAATGAATGATATTGCCACAAGCACCGCAAAGTACTATTTGAAAACTGATTACATGGCATTTTCTGGAAGTTACTGATGAGCAGAATCTGGAAATTGGTCCCAGGATATAGACACCATTAAGCAGCACTCTTTTCTTGGGCAATAACTAAAAATATAAAGTATTAATATTACTAAAGTTTGGTTTGTATTTTAAATAAAAACACACACAATAAAATTTATGTAAGAAAGGTATTAAATCTCTTCAAAAATAAACACAATCACTAATTCAATAACAAGGCTAATTTATAAAAATCAGAATATTTTAAAAAATGATGATAAATGTAATTATTAAAACTGAAAAATCAGTATAAAATGCAGAACTTTCTTTTTAGACTAGATCTGAGAATAAACTTTTTTTGGGGATACCAAAAGCATCAATTTGCATGATTACACTAGGAAATAAACCAAATGAATAAATTATCACATAAGTAGAACTTACTGCCAGAGTAATTTTTAAATAAAAAGCTGAAAATATAAATACTTTCTTACATAACTTTTGCTTATATAGAATGTCCCAGCTAAAAGTTGGGATTTTAATTCTGAGTATCCCTGAAAAAGCACAAATATTTAAAATTGAGTTAAAGTTGAAGTGTCATTCTTTTGGTTTCATTATTTGCCTAGACAGGACATTTGTGTTCTTGTAAAACATGGCACCCACAAGAATTAGTATTGAACAAAGCATCTATATTCTTAAGTGGTTTTGTACAAATATAAAAGCAAAACAAGATACTGAAGCAATGTGGTTCATGCAGGTTATGGCTACACCTTACACACCAAACAAGGCTTTGAATTTTCTTAATGTCATACTTTAAGAGCATGCAATTTCTCATTGCTATCCAAAAAATTCAATGTTGGTTATGACTCATTACCAATACCTCTAGTCATTAATCCATATAATTATTTTTTGCAGGCTTGTTAAAAAGATGAAATATTCAGGCATTAATGCCTTGAATTATGTAGACTCAGATCTTAAAGTTTTGCAGATTATTACACAAGAAATGTGTGATAGTATTATAAGTCTCACACATTAGTGATTATGAAAAGGCAGGCACAATTAACACTACATAGCAGCATTCAAAATAAGTGTATGAACCTAACAAATACAACTTCAATTTATAAAAAACTGACATTTGTTAAGCTTGACTTGATTTTGTGATTTTAATTCTCTATCCGAGAATTAAAATCACAACTTAGTAACTCAAAAGTATGGGTGACCCAGCTAACATTTGGAAGTGATAAACTTAGAATATAAACACAAAAAAGACTAAGCAAAACAGTGAACCCAAAATTAAAGCATCTTACAAAACCAAATTTTTATAATGAAAGGTTTGTTGTAAATAGAATAATTTTTACAAAAATATCTTTTAAACTTAACGTTTATTTTTACAATAATGAATATCTTTGATATTTGTCATACAAACCATGGATTATGTCTACATAGTAAGTTCAAGAAATCTTCATAGGCTAGCAATTATATTGAACCAATAATATTAACTAATAACAGAAATGGACAATTATTACCAAATAAGATTAACTATTTTTCAATATAATCTGAAGCAACTAATGAAAAATCAGATAAGAATTTCAAGTACAATCAATCATTTTTGAAAAAAAAAATTGCATGTACAAGTAACACAATTTCATAATAAACAAGAAAATTTACAAATAAAATTTGTTCTTATGTTTTGATAATAGTGTTTTTCCTCTGGTTGAAAAGGATATAAGAACTTAATGTTGTGTGAATACTGACCAATTTAGTTTCATAGTGTGGTACTTTCTCAGTCACTTTAGGTGTCTATTTCAGCCTTACTTTCTATCACTCAAATGTAATTCCTAAATATTTATACCTCAACTAACTCAAATTTAAGTGTTTAGCTGGAGAATACATTGAACATGATTTCTTGACATTAGCAATACTTCTGTCTTTGGCATATTTATTTTTCACTCCAGCATCAACACAAATAGCTGCAAACTTATCAATCACAATTCTGAAGATTGCTTTCAGTGACTGAGCAGAATCAGATCATCCAACAGCATAGTTTCTAAAAGAACAATTTTCCTTAATGCATCTATCACGTCATATAAACAATGAACAAAATAGGTTACAGAGGAATACTATCAAAATCAAAGTTTTATACTGAAAGTTATATTATACTTATCACAGTTTATACAAACACATCTTCAAGCATTCATACAGATTTAATGGATTCCATATTCCTGTACTACTTATCTCAAGGAACTGTTACAAGTATACACCTTCTCAAGATTATGAAGCAAACAGACTTTTTGTTGTATATTTCCAGTATCTCTCAGATTTGTCAGAGAACAAAGATTGATCTAGTGCGCTTATCTTAAGCTGAAAACTATACTACTCATGCTAGAATAATGCCTCACCTATACCTCTGCATTTTCTTTCTAAGCACATTGCTCAATCTCCATGAATAATCAGATCCCCAATAATTAGAGCATCCATTTCTCTCCAATTTCACATGATTCCCATACTTTCCCTTGTTATGTATACATGATAACCAGGAAAGTAAAACTGAATCACAAAGCTTTCAGTGACACTTTGAAATTTCATACCTAAGAGTTTTGTAACATCCATTCTCTATGTTATGGGAACATTTCAAGCATTAAGCACATTTAGAGCAAGGATTTAGAACTAAGAATTAACACAAGAAGTCAAAATAAGCTACAAACAGATCATTTTAAGTTACGAAAATCAAATTTCATTTTAGCTAACAATACAATAATAAATGTAGATGACATCTACAAAACTGGACTTCTACAAAGAATAGAAAAATCCAAAGAAAAATAACTGAAGTGCAAATTTACTGTTAACATTGTTATTATATTTGTCCTTATTTATAAGGAAAACAATTTGTAAAAATACTGTAATATTTAATCTTGTAAAATTTTTTTGTTTAGGTGCATTTCTGCACCATGCAGCTATAAAAAAATTACATGGAACGGTGTCTAGAATAAATTACATTTGAAAAAGTCTTTCTTAATGTTTCATTTTCCAAAGTCTCTCACTATCTGAAAAGAACTCTAATCTTGCTTGTGTGGAAAACCTAATTTGATCTATGATGCATCAGAATATAAACAATGAGGTGGAGATCAGTTGCTGACTCTGTTCCTCCCCCTGTATTAAACAGAAAAAAAGTCTGTAGAAACAGATCTATCAGATTTCTTAATAAGTATAGCTGGTAGAGATATTTGAGGGATGTGTGTACAGGAAAAAAAAATACACATACCCTGTTCATGTTGATAAGTCCAATAATTTCAACCAATTTGAGTTTTATCAGACAGACTTCCAAATCACTCCAAGATGAATCAAAAGGATTCAATTCACATCAGTTCCTGAATAATTTTAAAAACTTAGTTTCAAAAATGTACTATACAAGTGGAAGGGCAATTTTTTTAATAATAAACCAAATGATTGCTGTATTGAATCTGACTATTTTACCACTACTATTATTAAATTTGAAGTAATTTGGTACTAGAGGTAGGCATTAGGTTCCATCTATTATTATTTAATAAATATTAATTTGATTGTAATTATTAAATTAAATAAGAGATGGCACCTAACACCTACCTCTAGTACCAAATAACTTCAAACTTAGTTATTAATAGTAGTGGTAAAGTATCTAGATTCAATAAAGCTTGGCAGTAAGCCATTTTTTTTTTGTATAATTTTAATTTCATATTTTATCTCTTAATCCTGTCTGTCCATTTTCCTTTGTTCTATTGTTTCTGGTAAGTCTAAGAAATTCTGACCCAACCCTTCCCAAGGAAGCCCTGAGGGCAAAACCTCGTTTCAGGAGGACATTCTTTGGCCGGACACAGTCATGTACCAGTAAGACACTGAGTTTTTTGAGATCGACCAGAGCTGGTAAGTCGGGCCTCAGTAGGAGACTCATGAGAAAAAAAGCCAGACTGAGATAAATTTTCCTCGGAGAAATCATATTTTTGAAGAGATGAAAGGGTTCAGAAGAGAACCTCCGCCAGGACGTGGAAGTTGGAAAAGAGCAATCACACCAAGTTATTCACCAATAATTTGGGTACCCCATCCTATCAATACTTCCTCCTTTCCCTTCTATCTATAAAAACTAAATGAAAGATAGTAGGTAAGTAGGTTACGAATTGATCTGCAATCGTAGGATACGTATTACTGTATGTTAATAATATCAGATTGATAATTGTAATGGAATCAATTATGCAAAGAATTATGCATTTGTTTGTATTATCACAGAGAAATCTGGGAAGTGTGCAAAGATCGGGACCTGTAAATAATAATTTGTTCTACTGTGAAATTAAAGTTGTTCCTTGGATATCATGCTTTATTACAATTCCTTTCACATTGAACATCTTACAACAGCAATTGTTTGGCTTCTTATTAAAACTCCCTCTAGTGACAAATTATTTAGAAATTAATTTACATAATTGCAGAAAAGTAGACTGATTACTTTTTGGGTTACTTTTCTGTAAAAAACAACTACCGGATTAGGTAATTGTTTGGCTTATAACATCGGGCTTTCAGATGTTTGTATATGACAATTTTTTCTTTCACATGCTCTTCCTCTGTAGCCTTCATTGTTGTTTCAAACATTTATGAAATTCTCTATTCTCATAATCCATTAATCCTTTAAATTCATTTGTGCGTCAATACAACAATCTTGCCACATGTCTATATTTAATTACACCTGTATCATCTTAGTTGTCTTTTATTCTCTACAGTTTTCTGCATACCATTTAGTGTTATTTCCTTTCATATCCATGAAATCAAACCCTGTTTGTTGTTTTACTCCTTACTTTCTTTTAATCTCTCCCTCTTAAAACCATCTATTACTTTTGTTAGGAACTTTATTTCTTACACACACTAAATAGTTGTTAATCTAGGAGAGGGGTTTCAACCTTTTTTTTGTCTCATGGTACACTTGAACCTATTATTAAATGATTTAAAGTTGTGTTTGTAAACATTCCATAGCCATATTGCTTGCCACTTAAAATATAGACAAAAAAAATTAGGTTTTGTAAATTATGTAAAACAATATTGTTCCTTAAAATAGCAGCTGGTTACAACAATAGTTATGTAAATGAAAATTATTAACTTAAATAAGAAAAGCAATTAACATTAAGTCTCGATTTGCATTTAAAAGTGGCATGATAATTGCCTTTAGAAACCTGTCCAATGTCCTCTTTCTAAGTTAAAATAATTTGAACTAAATATGGACAATTAGACACACATTTTTGATTTAAAGAAAATTTCATTTTAAATGAACTTAAATAATTAACCGTTATGCACATAAATATCTTAACTGTTAAAAATACAAATTTTCTTTCCGACTGTTCATCTGAGATAAAACTTTTCAAAAAACGACATTAGAATTAAAACCAAAGTTTTATCTCAGATGAACAGTCGGAAAGAAAATTTGTATTTTTAGCAGTTAATTATCTTATTCTATACATCAACTAACTGTGGCCAATTTTTTAAGTTTACCTTATTTAGTATTTTAACATGTAATTTTGCTTATGAATATATATTTTTTACTACATTATGTATAAGTTTATTTATTATAATAATGAAAAACTTGTATAATCAATTTAAAAGGATTTTAACTTTGTCACTTATTGTTCACACATGTACACTTATTGTTCTTTGAGCTTCTTTTGAAAATTACTTATTTAATAACCAAGTGGCACACAGTTATAAGTTACTGATATAGGACAAGATTTAGGTAGCCTTCATATTGCTCTAGCTGCTACCTCTGCATCTTCAACATTTTCACCATTATCATCCAACTAGGCCTTTTATTCTCTCTATACATTTTTCAGCTGTATCTCCACTTTTCCATTTTATTGCAAGTTCTGTAAATCTAAGTTTTCTATATTAATTTTAGTCTCACATTTCATCTGTTCTCTCAGTTTATTCCATTAGATTTTTTACTAATTTTTGGTTTAACACACACTGAGGTGACAGTTTATAAACTCTCCACCTTTGTTCGATATATCCTGAAGAGAGCTAATAGAAGAGTTATTACTATAATTCCTTTGTTTTCAGATAAATTTTAAATTTCCATCTGTATACATGTCATGAGTATAATTTATTAAACTTTCTAGTCTTAAGTCATTTTAGTCCCTTTGGCAATGAATGATGAATTATATGCTGTGCGCCCACTACACTGTTATGAAAATAACAGATTTGTCTTTTTCATCCATGCATGCATAATAATTAATTAAAATGCCTCAATGTCCTTTTTTCTTACTAAAATACAAATTTTTTCATCTATAATATCGTATCTTCTATTACCAGGACTTATTATACTGGCATTACAGAAAATATTACAAAGTTTTACAGAAAAACATTTTTTATTTTACTTAATATACCTGTACAGGTATATTAAGTAAAATAAAAAAATACGATATTATAGATGAAAAGAAGATACAATATTATAGACAAAAAATTTTATATTTTAGCATGCATAATAATGTTTGAAGCAAATTTGCTCGTGGTGATGCCGTATATATTTTTTTAAAATTCCAACTTCTTGCATCTGCATTGTTTTAAAAGCTTTAAAATGTGAGGAACAATAGTAATAATAATGCTAGTGATACAGTAAAATAATTATATTACATTAAAAAAAACTAAAATTGAGATGTTTTGAACCTATATCAGGTCACTTCACTGGCTAGAGTCTTGTTCACTCTGCTATTGCTGTTCCATGAAGATGAAACTTTCAAAGCCATATTAGCTAAACACTCAATTTTCAGAGGCCCCCTTTTGTTTGAAAATGACTGAGTTGGATCCTATTATTTGGATGAGGAACTGTGTGTTAATGGCTACAGGCTCACCATGTTTCATTCAAATCAGAAACCTAAACATATGACCTCCCCTGGTGAGACAAAGCTGTCAATGGAATCAGGTTTGAAAATCATCCCTTGTATCATTCACTCTCCTCTCTTTTCTGACAGTCATCACTGATTCATAATTTTCACTCCACAGATACAAACAGGAAAACCAGAAATGTATCCTTTGCTTTTCATCCTTTCAAAGCTTCCTCTTCCCCTTACCCTATTAGACCAATAAAAGCCATCCATATCAAAGGGGTAAGACTAAATCCCAGAATGAAATGACAAGGAAAGGAAGTGAATTTTAAAAAAAGGAAAATGAATGAGCTTGGCCTAAATATATAATATAGTTTGTTATATTTATATTAAATCAATCAACATTTTATATATATCAGCATGCAAGAACAGTCTATACATAGATCTTTGTAGATAAATTGCTGCCTTAAAATTTAAAAATTTGACACAAATATTCTATTTTTGAACTTTTTTATCTTATACAATATATAGAGGATGTTCTATCATAAAATCTTAATCATAAAAATTGAAATTGTACAACAATTTGACTTAGCAGGAACGAAAATATATCAAATTTGCAAAATATAAGAGTAAATCTTATATTTTAAATTTAAATTAAGAGTAAACCTCAGTTTAAAAAACAACAAATTGATAAGTAGTGAGAATGGGCCAAGGAAAGGCATACTAGGGATTCAGTATAAAATTTTTTTTCATCTGAAAATATAATTTTAATTTGAATGGGTCAGTTGGTCTAAGTACTATTACAGTCTAAGAAAAGAAAGTATTTACTGAAACATGGTGGCAGCATAATGATTTGACTATCAGCTGGCTAAACACTATTGAAAATATCTGGGGTATCATGGTTGCTTTCCATCTGTACAAACAGATGAAAAGCAATATTTTTCATTAGAAGAACTTTTTCATGCTTTAGTAATTGCAGATTAAAGTTTTAAATTAAGTTATTATACAACAGTTGATATTTTCAATAAAAATAGATCATCAATTAATTGAAGACAGGAAGGAAAGAAAATCTAGTTATTGGTTTTCTTTATCCCAGTTTAAAAAGAAATTTATTGTTTCTCTCACACTTCCTTGAAAATAAACCCTTTATAAATATTAAATATATAATTTAGGATATTTTTAACTTTTTTTTTAATTTTAGTAACTTGAAAACACACTTAGGCCATTTATACAAATAAGACATGAAAATTCTTTGTTTTTTGAAAAGTTAACCCAAAATACTCATTCCTTTCCTTATTCCTTATATAAATTAAAGCAATATTTAGTGATAGATTTTGAAGAAATATTCATTTCAGATTACAAGTTTTCAAATTAAAAATGAAGACATTTAAAATTTAATGTCCAATTATATGAATCACCACTTGCTCTTCTTTCTATCCCACTGATGTCTCACTGCAATTTTCTTATGTCATACAGCTATTTGCTACAATAGATTCAAATCATCAGTAGGATGCTACTCACACATTGGTGAATATGTATATGCTACCCTGTATTGTCATTTTTTCATGTATCCAAATTTTTTATTATCTGAATCACCTGCAGAACAAATTAACTCAGATAATAAAAGTTCTATTGTAATAGGATGTATCATTTTTACTCTACTCCATGAAAGATTACAAACAAAAGTCAACGTGCTATCAAGAATGGATATGCATCTGCATGAAGTACCAAATTGTGTGAATTATCATTACAACTTTTCCAGAGCATTTGTCACATTATTTTGTCCATTGTCTACCATTCCTATTTTTATTTCATTTTTTTTTTTTTTGTGGCAGAAGAAAAGGGTCATGACAATTTCAAGCTATATAATTTATATATATATAAATTATATCAGTGGTTTTAAACTTATTTTTATTGCAGAACCCTTTTGACCTTAGTAAAAAAAATGTTGGAATCTTACAATTTTTAATGATTATAGATAAAACGGCAAATAGAAACACACAAAAACAATTTTTTTTTCATATAAAAAATAATAATAATGGAAAGCAAATAATATTACTAATTCCAAAACTAGTTATTGATGTGATGAGAAATTTCTTTTCTTTCAATATTTTAAATATTGGATTTGTACTGCCATTTGTATCTGCATTTTCAGTCCATTGTAACCAGAAAAAATGAAGTACTTGAGTTTTGAAGAAAAATGTATCTTCTCTCAATGAACACTCCACGATTTTTCAATTTTGGGTATACACAATACGAAAAGCACTAAGGATTTATATAATTCCCACTATATTTTTATATGAAAAACACTTAAAATATCACAAAACGATTGCAATGTAAAATGCTAATAATCTGACTTATATACCTGTTTATATACTGAACTGTTGCACTACAACTCACTACAGATGAGACATTGATTAACCCAGTGGCAACAAGTAATGCTTGTCTGTCATGTGTATATTGTCACTAGTATTGTATGTACTGTACAGTACAATTGAGTATCTGTGCTCCCTCCTGTCATTTGATTCAATAGGCTTGTGCTGAAGATATTGATGAATTAAAGTATATTTAACAGTGTATTATTTATATGTTGAATACTTTTTAAAGTTATTTTTTTAATGATTTTCTAGCTTTAGGTTAAGTTTTACCATTTTGATGGTTTTCGTTATCTTGTCAAACATTACATCAAGATTTTGGTTAGTTCCATTACTGATAAATTGGTCCCCACTGTTTATAAAGCTATAAATAGCTCAAGCATGTGTATAGGACTCAGTGGTGTAGCGTGGGTATCAGCCGCCCAGGGCGGAGGAAATTTCACCACCGCCTTATTTAGGTATCTGAATTTAAAAGACTAAAATTCAGTTTTGTCACAGAATAAGTCAAAAAATTCCGTGCTCATTTCAATCGGTCCGAGTCGTAGGTGCGACAAAAATATGAAATGGTTCAAATTTTTACAAGATATTATTATTATTTATTATGAAATTTTGCCGCCCCCTAAAAGTGCCACCCGGGGCGGGCCGCCCCCGCCACCCCCACTACGCTACGCCACTGATAGGACTTCACATGAGAACTAACTGAAACTAGAGCAATTACATTTCAAATCCCAAATTTGCATTGGCACATTCATACATAACTAGACTCAATGGATTTTATTGTGAAACCCAAATTTTATTGGTAGAACCTTAGAGTTCCATGGAACACAAGTTCGGAACCCTTAGATTATATTTTTATTTTAATTAGGCAAAAGGCCTAATTAAATACCTAGCCTAGAAATACCAAATTTAAATAGACTAAGTTGTTTTGAGAATTCTGTTTGAATGTTTAATGTTACACTTAATCTGTTTCTTTTATTTGGTGTTAAAGTATATACTTAACTTAAAAGTTTGTTTATGCCTCAAGAAGAATGTGTTTCTTGGACTGACCGAAATATTGAAGATACAATCTTTGACTTTTTACATAGTGCAAGCAGTGATGCATATGTTTTGTAAAATTGCAATTGACAGTGCAAACATGTTACTGACTTTGATAGTTCCTCCTCATTATTTTAAAACTAACTAACTATAAAGGGTAGATTATTATAGGTCAAATAAAGCAACTTGTCATGAACATATCTTCAGATATTAGAAAAGCAAATCTGTCCATAAACAAATACTATGTTGAAGAAACAAAGGCTGACCTTTTGCCACCTTTGTAGCAAAGAATCAATGGCACATAGCAAATGGAAGTCTTTAGATAAGAAAAAGCCTTGGAAATCCACAGCAAAGAAACACAATACCAAGAATGATATACTGGAGTTAAACTGAAACTAAAGTAAAGTATTGTACAAAAGTATTTTTACAGAAAAAGTCAATATGTCAAGCAGAATACTAAATGGGATAAACAATAATTCTGATTTTCTGATCACTTCCAAAAACAACAAGTTTATAAACAATGCCTATTTCTTTCAAATCACTAAGAAATATTTTGCATTGACTGATAGAGAAAATTATATTTTATCTGAGATATTTGTGCCTTCACTCAGTTCTGCCAGGCTAATATGCTAAAAAAGCTTGACATGAACCAATTGATTGAGGTGGAGGGATACAGGTGTAATGTGCTTTGCTCCAGACCTTTAAAAATTATACTCTGCAGGTTAAAGAACAATCTTAGCAATCTTAAAAATCGGGGCATTTTTCTCCATATGGATGATATGTCTCTACAGTCTTTTTACATTATTTTAGAAATCTAAGTCTGAATTACATTGCTAATGAAATGATAATGCTAAACTGATTATTGAAAAATAATTTTTAGATTTTCAAGAACATTTCTACTGTTTTAAGCAATTAAGTTTCAATCTATAATACATTATTTAATCATGTAACCCTGTCAGGAAAATGAGGCAGTAATCTATTTACCACAGTTTTAAATTGTGAAGACATTTGCTGAAAATAGTTGTCTTTTCAACATGTTTATAAAAATTTATAATTTAATATGTTTGTCTAGTTACCTTCCTTAGTTGGCAAAGGATTTTTCTCTTGAGTTTCTGCATGCTTCAGTTTTCCAGTATCAAATGATTCAATTCCTTGTAGTAGTTTTTGCTGTCCTTTTTCTTTTTCAATTTCTATTAAAAATACATTTTACAGTTAAAATTTCTCCTCTAATAAAGAGTAATATAATTACTGAAAGCACATTTAGTAACAAGACTTAAAACAACAATTACAAATGTTAATTGCACAGAAGAAAAACATCACTTTTTAGAAGAAAACCTAAAAAAATAATTTAATAATTTTCAGTTATTTTGACGAGGATTAGATAAACGAACAATTTCACAGGATTGTTAGCAGTTGACAATTTAGAACACTGAAGGAACACTTTCAACAATTACATTATTAGGTTACCTTCAGTATTTGGTAATATAATTTTTTCTGCAGTATTTGCACGATGTAATTTTGTTTTGTCAAAATGTTCTACATCATCCACAAAGCTTTGGTGTATTTTCTCTTGCTGGACATCTAGGTTGAGTAGTTTGGTATTAGAAGTATGATATCAAAAATGTTAATTTTTAACAAAATAAATTTTATTATGTATTGCCAAAATAATTTTTAAAAAATCAATATGCTTTACTTAATTTTTTTACATAATACTTTATATTTCAGGAATTCAATCTACAAAAGATGCAAACTAATAAGTGAATAATTCTTGTTTGGAAGCATTATAAAATTCTAAGTTTAAAAATCTAATATTTTATAAAACTATGTTAAAAATTAAATATTTATAAAATTAAAAATCAACTACTTTCAGCCATCACCAGCTTCCACTTTCTATTAAAGCATATAGTTAGCATCTTCTAAAGCAAGCATTAGTTTATATTAGAACATTAACAGGTAATTGCCCAGGGTTTTCGCTGTCACCAGCAGTGTCAACAAAACAAATGCTCTCACCACTCTGATTGGGCAAGACACATTTCTCCTTTGTGTCCGTTCGCTTTAATGAATTTCGTTTGAAGTTCCGAACACCATTCAAGACATTCTGTTGAGCTTTCTCCTGAGCCACATCTTATAGTGAAAGTTTTAATTAAAAATAATTTACATTTTATTTAAACTAAATGCACTGTTTCTTTTAATCTTTTGCCTTACTGAAAACTTGAGTTTCCATTTTAGAGTTTTAAAATAAGTTTAGAAACTTAAAAATATCCATTAGAATCGATTTTACCAATTTCAAACAATAGAAAAATTTGATTCTTGAAAAACAAACTAAATAATGATAATTTTAGATTTTTTTAAAAGTATTTAAAATTCAAAGGCAAAAGATTTTAAAATTAAGTAATTTAACTTAAATCATTTAAAATATTATCTATTTAATTAATAAATAAATATCAATCATTAATTCAAAATTACTCAATATTAATGTTTAGATACCTTCAGGTTTTGGCAGAGATACTTTCTCTTGTGTTTGAGTTGGATGCAGTTTTGAACGTTCAAAAGATTCTACATCTTCAATCAAACTGTTATGTACTTTTTCTTGTTGGACATCTAAGACATGCATCATGCAACACATTAAATTAGCATGCATAAAATAAATTTTAAAATAATAAAAAAATTTTAAAATTAGTTCTAAGAAGTATCATGCAAAAATAACAGGATATTTTTAAAAGAAAATTTTAAAAACTAATATCAGTGGTATAATAAATAACTTGCAAGTTTTGAAAATTTAAGTAATTTAGAAACAAACTTATTTACACAAGTATTTTACACAATTTATTTAAAAACATTTAGAAAAATTGTTTGTGTTTCTGTGCAACAAACTGAAAACTCAATAATGATTTGTCAATGAGACTTAACATGGTAAACTCAAATTTGATATTTTTGAAATGTACTATAGAATTGTTTTAATAAAAAAAAGTTTCTTTAAAATACTGTACTTTAAAGTACAGGAGACCCCCCATAACACTAAATAATTCCATGTTATATGAATTCCACGTTGTATGAGTCACTTAGATTTTACAAATACGTGTGCTGGGCTATGAATGGCTCACGTATTTGTAAAAGCTAAGTCACTCGTACAACATGGAATTCATATAACACAGAATTAGCCACAGTGTTTATAGGGGGTCTACTGTACTGTTTTAATTACAGCTTGTAATCAGTTTTCAAACAAAATCTGGACATTACAAATCTTATTCAAAATGCATTTGGTGATATATTTTTAACTCCAAATAATAATTGGTACAATTATTCTGAAGTTTATTTTTTTCACACAGAATTTTCTATTTTCACCATTGCAGACTTGAATATTGTTTAAAAATTCTTGCATTTACATAATATCTTTGGTCATCTGTTTGGCCTCTTCACACTATAATAGATAATGTTTACATACAATATATAAAACATAGATTTGTTAAATTTCAGATATGTTCGCTAGTACTTTCAACAGTTTACGACTGTCGTCTTCAGGCGAAATCGAATACCTTTGTTTTCGAATTGATAGCTTTTAACGGACTTTTTTAAAAGAGATGCACTTGGGGATGAGTCCGTTCTTTCGACACTTTAGTAAAAACCAAAGTTGGGCTTTTTGCCTCAACCACGATGTTCTGGTATCCAATATATCTGAATCGAACATATCTGAAATTTCGAACATATCTGAAATTTAACAAATCGCTGTCAATAACGCCGCAACACGTAAGTGTCATAATTTTAATTTCTAAAGGCTGGCGTGAAGTGAACTATATTTTCATTCATGAATACTACTAAAAAACACTTCTTTGCTTTATTGGATACCAGAACATCGTGGTTGAGGCAAAAAGCCCAACTTTGGTTTTTACTAAAGTGTCGAAAGAACGGACTCATCCCCAAGTGCATCTCTTTTAAAAAAGTCCGTTAAAAGCTATCAATTCGAAAACAAAGGTATTCGATTTCGCCTGAAGACGACAGTCGTAAACTGTTGAAAGTACTAGCGAACATATCTGAAATTTAACAAATCGCTGTCAATAACGCCGCAACACGTAAGTGTCATAATAAAACATAGATGTTTTCTTTTTATAAAATTTACTGTAATCACTGAATTTCTGTGAAATTATTTTATAGAAGTTCTTCAAAGTTCAAACAAGGATATTACAGATCATACTAAATGCTAATATGTATTCAGTTTTTAACAGAAGCTATTTAAGCTTTAAGATATAATTTTGCACATATGCGCACACAAAGTTTACACACTCATGTAATCTAATTACAAATTCATTTATTTTCATTTTTATAATAAAATTATTTTGTTTTCATATTAATAACCAATATACAAGTTTTTATTTCATTATTAAAAATTAATGAAGAAAAAATTTATATAAAAATTGCAATATTCTATGAAAATATTTGAATTATTATTTCTCAATAGCTAAAAAATTTAGTACACATTGTAGTAATATCAACAGGAAATTCCAGTAAAGTATGCAATATGTATTTTTCACACAAAAAAAATTTTTTTTTTGTAGATTTAAATTTAAAAGCCTGAAATATGTGTTTTAATATTTGTTCAGTACATTTTCAAATGACAAATGAATGCAATACATATTAAAAAAATTGCAACTAGACATTACGTTAATATATAATTTAATGGATTTTGAGATGAATTATTTACTATTTAAATTTGAATCCAAGTAATTTATTGAATTTATAATGATGTAATTATTGAATTTGAGAAACCAACTTAATTACATTGGATTGATTGAATTTATTTGTCTAGATTATCAATTTCAAATTTTATCTATTTTATTCCAAATAATCAAACTATATCAGCAAACTAATACTGATAGTGATGATTATATTAATGATACTGATCGGTAAGATTTTGTAATTTTTTGCAGATAAGAAAAGTTTTTCAATTATAAAGCATGTTCTGTTACATTTTTAACATTTATAATCAAATTTGAAATGTTCTGCAATTTATCTATGATTAGATAATGAAGGCAGATTTACTATTACAAGATGAATGAAATGTTATATACTTTTAATTAATGACAATGAATGAATTAATGTAAGCTCTTTAATAAAAATAAAAACTTTCAATAGCAAAAGTAAAAATAGTCTACTAGAATTTAAACAAGTCTGCATGACAATGGACAAATTTTAAAATATTTTAGAAAAAAAAAACGAATGATGAAAAAGCACTAACAAAATAAATGGTAAATGGTTTATATGTATGAAGGTTTATATTTCAGAATTAGCTAAATGTACAAGTTCTACAAAAGAAAACAAAATGCATTTCTTAACAGGATTAATTATAATTAATATGGAGTTTAGACAAGTAAAGTAACATTCCTAAACCATTAAGACAATAAATTTACAAGGGGTTGTGGGGGAGACAAGGAGAATAAAAGAGAGGGACGAGTAATTGGAGAAGTGAGGGAAGATGACAGTTGGTGACAGCGCGACAGGGACAAAAGACAAAGACATTACGAAGGCAAAAGCATTATTGTTCTATCAAAATGGTTAAGATATCTGGAAGATTATTGTTATTTCTAGTTCTATATTTCTATCACTATTCCTACATTAAATATTAAATCCTTTCTGAATTAAATTCAATTTTTTGTAATTAGAATCAATATATAAAAAAATTCCATTCAATGTTTTTCAGAAGAAAATAAAAATCACAAGTTTTAGGAAGCAGCAGCAAATTTCAAACTCATCACTATTTTACAACCAGTTTTATCACTTTAGATAAATAAGATACCTTTTTTTTAACACAAGATATTTTGGAAACTTATTATTCTATCAAATTTATTATACCTTAGTCATTAATCCCTTTTTAATTAATTATAGAAATAGTTAATAAATATACTAAATTTATTCTTATTGGCTCACAATAGTCATTTACATCCAAGTCTAAAAACTAGAATGATAAAGTCATGTTTAAAAATGCATTTTTCCCACATGAAATCTGTTTGTTTTAGTAGTTTGATTGCTTTTCTAAGATTGGAGTATGTGTGAAAATTAAATTAATGATAAATAATTACAACAAAAATTTTAAAAACTCACCTTCTTTTGAAGGCAATGGATTTTTTTCTTCTGTTTTAATTTGTTTCATCTTAGAAGAATCAAATTGTGCCAATTCTTCCCTCATGGCAGCTGGAACCTTGGGGAGTTCTTCCTTGCTTGGACTAGACATTCCACCTTTAAACCAGTGTAAAATTTCCTATTTAATTAAAAACAGTTTATTATTGTAAATGAATTTTAAAATCCAAAATTAATCTATCAATTCTGAATCAAAAATCAATATTTAAACAAATCATCATCATTACCATATTTCATCAACTCATTTCTTCAAAATGTATTAAATAAACAAATGATTACACATTTAGAACTAACCAACCATGAAAAGTTTTATTATTTATTACATCTAGTGTTAAACTTGTTATTACAGATAAAATAAAAATTGATAAAGATAAACCAGTTTATTTTATCTTATCAATTTTTAAACCAAATTCTGTAGTTCAAGCATATAATATATTATACACATATCTTTGTAATATGAAATCTTATAAGAACATTCAAGACTTTCTTCTCAGCAAGTTTTATTGAACTGTAGTAGAAAAATTATGAAAGTCATTTCAAATTCCAAATACATTTCAGTGAAAATTTATTTTTATGGCTTTTAATTTTAAAACAATCTTAAATTTACAATCTCAAATTTTAAAACAAACTTTCTGTTTAGATTTTGACACCTAGACTTTACATAAAATTAAGATCAATTTTATAACATCACAATTAGAAATCAGTTCTATTATTAGGTGTTTCAATATTTTGATCAGTAATTTGATACTGGTGTATAAATTATCAATTCATAAGTTAATACTATTGAAACTAAGATTTACTAATGAAATAAACAATTTAAAAGCATTTTCAAAGAACATATTATGCCAAATATCAAAACAGACTTTATAGGAACTCCTCTACATTTACAAACTTTTGTTCTAGGAATACACATTTCGAACACTATATATAGTTATTTACTTCTAATTCCATGGTTAATACTATACAAAAAATCTACTGAAAAAATTTAATATTTAAATATTTTCCTAAATTTTTAAATATATATATTAATTGTATTGTATGTGACAAAGTGTAAATATATTATTTTTAGTGTAGTAATATACTTTTTAAATTTAAGATAATAAATAAATACCATCTTATAATTGTTGTGTTTCTATATTTTGTAATTATATGTTTTCTAAGAGAAGCATAGTACAATATGAAGCAAAGTAAATCTGATTCTGATTAATAATCAGCTTTCAGCTTTATACAATAACATTTTTAAAAATAATGTGCAAGATAATATTTCCTAATATTTGCTGATGTCAAATATACTTAAATCAAATTGAAGTTTTTCAAAATTTTGGCAATAGGAGGAAACACATTAAAAATTAAATTTCTAAATTTCAATGGGATCACATTGAAATTCTGTATTGCATTTTCATAGTATAAGAATTCCTAACAAATACCTGAGTGCAGGATTATTTGCTTAAAATTATTTTAAAATATGTTTAACTAGAAAAAAAATGTATTAGTCATTAGAAAAATTACAATTACTTGTTAAAAAAAGGGCAACATGTTCAAAATAACTGACATTTTAAAGTAAAATATTTCAATAAATTTTTTAAAAATAAATTTAACATTAAAAACCAGATTTCTCCTATGCTCTGTTCATAATATTTTAATGTAAACTTAGGATTATATGTTTACAGTTGAAGCATTGCTGAACTACAAGTAGTTTAACAAAAATTCTATATAATATTTTCATATTTGTTATTAAATTAAAGAATGTGAATAATATTCTAATTATGAGCAATTTAAATCCATAGCTTGTTTGTTTATCTGTTTAAACTCAAAATTTTGTCCTGTAATAATTATATTCCTCATTTAAAAAAGTTTCCAAAAAATTCAATTTGTTCTGTACAAGTTTAAGATTTGATTAATTAATGAATTATTATATTATTATTAATTTGAATTTTCATACTTTCCATGCTGTAGTACATCATAAAAAATTTATTTACAAATTTTTTCAATTAAGCCTTGGTTGATGACAATCAAGTTAAATTTATTTCCTGTGTGAATATTGCTGTAATGTCCATTATAACACTCAGTCATCATTTTGAAACAATACCGATGATGTTCTAAGTTTTACTGAAAATATCAAAAATATTCATGAGCCATACCATAGACATTTGAGAGCTACTTTTAGCTTGAGAAAAGCATTTAGAACATTTTGGATAAAGAAATTAATACTTTACGTAAATTGAGGTTTAATTACAAAAATTTCTTCTGAAAAAACTATTAAAAAATGTAAAAAATGACTGAAGAATTTCTCGGGGTTTAGAGTATCATGGTTGCAATTTTAAAATCAATGATAACAGTTTCACTGAGAGCTAGAACAGTGCCAACTATTATTTCAAAATTATACAAATTCTTAAATGAAAATACTAAGTTAGAATTAACTACAAAGTCAATATTTCACTCACATTACCAAAATTATCAAAATGTGACCATTTCTGTAGCATATAAAGCTCATGAAAGAAAACTACAATGAATCTTTTTGCATAATGTGCACATTCCTAAGAACTTTGCATTAAAAAAATTTCCATTCAAATATATGAAAATTAGGAGGATATGTTCCATGATATCCAAAAATATAGTAAAATAATGTTGATTCATCTTATTTTTAAGAAATGCCTTTTAGACATTATTAACATTTAAGATTTCTTGAAAATTATCCAAAATTGTCTCTCTTCTCATAATTCTTGGTAAAGAGCAGTATATTCTACCTTCCAAAGAATGAAGTGCCTTTCAATGTATTGGTAAGTTGGTAGCTTGACTGAAGTTAATTGATGATGACAATGAAACAAAAATTTTCATCAATAAACTACAATATTTTATTATTCATTTCAGTGCCAGAGTTAATCAAATTTTGTTTTTATCAACTTCACACAAATCAATGTTAATGTCATCTGACACTATCCTTAACACAATTACTGTTACCACAACTACTAAGCTATCATCACCATTAAGCTTTCATATTTACTGCAAAACAAAGGTAACAGGCCAATCCAGATTCATTTCATGCATTGTTGCAATATATTTCATTCCATACTATCTCGATACCATCATGAATGATTTATTTATACAAAAATATAAAGTTTTGCAGAAACAATGCTGAAATAATAGGTCAAACAATTTAAAATTGCATAAAACTAGCATAAAAAATACTTTTCCATTACTCAAAATCCAACTGATTGACTGAGAAATTCTCAATATTGCTGCCTGACAAAGCTAACTGTAAAGGGTTTTTTTAAAAGTCAATTTACAGACTGTCTTATCCAATTTGCAATTATAGTTAACAAAACAATTTATTGTTTTTGATGTGCTTACACAAATGTATTCCAACATTTTAAAATATTTTAAATGATTTTTTTATAATACTGTCTTCCCAGAATATTGAATCTAACCTTACTGTTAAATGTTCCTCATACTCAAGTTAGTTTAGATGAAAAGATATTGTTGCATTGCTGTTAAAAAAAGTGTAAACCCCTTAAACATTTGTTGATCAAATAATATCTTCATTATAAAAATATTAAATCTTGAAAAGAAATATAAATTTGATTTAAAATTATTTTTATTACTAAATTGTTTTTTTTTAAACATTTTTAGAAGTTTTTTGTTGCCATTACAAATTTTGTGTAGATAAGAAATTTTTAACATAGATGACTTAATTTTAAATTAACTAAATTTAATGGCTATGTAAATTTGATAAAAATTCACAGAAGTTTATGAGTATGCAGTTTGACTTATATTTTCCATTAAATAATTCATTCATAAATATCAAAAGAATGCACATACTGCAAAATAAAATTACCGTACTATACTGCTGATTTGTTATTAATACAGTAGTTATTTGCAAATTTTTACTAGTGAACAAGTGCTATAAAATTACTCCTTTTCAGATTTTTCTAATGATTATATATATCTTTATACAATTAAACATTATTAACAATACTTTATTAAAAAGAAATATTGATATAGGCAATTTTGGTAAGATATATTATATTTTATATTTGAAAACAATGTATCAAAGGTATTTTGAAAGTAGATTTCAAATGAAATTTATATGAATTAGCTGATCCAAGATTTAAATATGCTAAATCAATAAGCATTGTTAAATAATGCTGATACTACAAATTTATTGGCCAGTTTATAAATAGAGATNGTAGTACATCATAAAAAATTTATTTACAAATTTTTTCAATTAAGCCTTGGTTGATGACAATCAAGTTAAATTTATTTCCTGTGTGAATATTGCTGTAATGTCCATTATAACACTCAGTCATCATTTTGAAACAATACCGATGATGTTCTAAGTTTTACTGAAAATATCAAAAATATTCATGAGCCATACCATAGACATTTGAGAGCTACTTTTAGCTTGAGAAAAGCATTTAGAACATTTTGGATAAAGAAATTAATACTTTACGTAAATTGAGGTTTAATTACAAAAATTTCTTCTGAAAAAACTATTAAAAAATGTAAAAAATGACTGAAGAATTTCTCGGGGTTTAGAGTATCATGGTTGCAATTTTAAAATCAATGATAACAGTTTCACTGAGAGCTAGAACAGTGCCAACTATTATTTCAAAATTATACAAATTCTTAAATGAAAATACTAAGTTAGAATTAACTACAAAGTCAATATTTCACTCACATTACCAAAATTATCAAAATGTGACCATTTCTGTAGCATATAAAGCTCATGAAAGAAAACTACAATGAATCTTTTTGCATAATGTGCACATTCTAAGAACTTTGCATTAAAAAAATTTCCATTCAAATATATGAAAATTAGGAGGATATGTTCCATGATATCCAAAAATATAGTAAAATAATGTTGATTCATCTTATTTTTAAGAAATGCCTTTTAGACATTATTAACATTTAAGATTTCTTGAAAATTATCCAAAATTGTCTCTCTTCTCATAATTCTTGGTAAAGAGCAGTATATTCTACCTTCCAAAGAATGAAGTGCCTTTCAATGTATTGGTAAGTTGGTAGCTTGACTGAAGTTAATTGATGATGACAATGAAACATAAATTTTCATCAATAAACTACAATATTTTATTATTCATTTCAGTGCCAGAGTTAATCAAATTTTGTTTTTATCAACTTCACACAAATCAATGTTAATGTCATCTGACACTATCCTTAACACAATTACTGTTACCACAACTACTAAGCTATCATCACCATTAAGCTTTCATATTTACTGCAAAACAAAGGTAACAGGCCAATCCAGATTCATTTCATGCATTGTTGCAATATATTTCATTCCATACTATCTCGATACCATCATGAATGATTTATTTATACAAAAATATAAAGTTTTGCAGAAACAATGCTGAAATAATAGGTCAAACAATTTAAAATTGCATAAAACTAGCATAAAAAATACTTTTCCATTACTCAAAATCCAACTGATTGACTGAGAAATTCTCAATATTGCTGCCTGACAAAGCTAACTGTAAAGGGTTTTTTTAAAAGTCAATTTACAGACTGTCTTATCCAATTTGCAATTATAGTTAACAAAACAATTTATTGTTTTTGATGTGCTTACACAAATGTATTCCAACATTTTAAAATATTTTAAATGATTTTTTTATAATACTGTCTTCCCAGAATATTGAATCTAACCTTACTGTTAAATGTTCCTCATACTCAAGTTAGTTTAGATGAAAAGATATTGTTGCATTGCTGTTAAAAAAAGTGTAAACCCCTTAAACATTTGTTGATCAAATAATATCTTCATTATAAAAATATTAAATCTTGAAAAGAAATATAAATTTGATTTAAAATTATTTTTATTACTAAATTGTTTTTTTTTAAACATTTTTAGAAGTTTTTTGTTGCCATTACAAATTTTGTGTAGATAAGAAATTTTTAACATAGATGACTTAATTTTAAATTAACTAAATTTAATGGCTATGTAAATTTGATAAAAATTCACAGAAGTTTATGAGTATGCAGTTTGACTTATATTTTCCATTAAATAATTCATTCATAAATATCAAAAGAATGCACATACTGCAAAATAAAATTACCGTACTATACTGCTGATATGTTATTAATACAGTAGTTATTTGCAAATTTTTACTAGTGAACAAGTGCTATAAAATTACTCCTTTTCAGATTTTTCTAATGATTATATATATCTTTATACAATTAAACATTATTAACAATACTTTATTAAAAAGAAATATTGATATAGGCAATTTTGGTAAGATATATTATATTTTATATTTGAAAACAATGTATCAAAGGTATTTTGAAAGTAGATTTCAAATGAAATTTATATGAATTAGCTGATCCAAGATTTAAATATGCTAAATCAATAAGCATTGTTAAATAATGCTGATACTACAAATTTATTGGCCAGTTTATAAATAGAGATTGATACAATCTAAATCACTAATAAAATCAGACTAAATCTGAAACATTTAAATAATTATTAAACTCAGTTCAAAATATAAGCAAAAATAAGTTCAACAAAATGCAAACTGTTTTATAAAAGAAACATATGTTTAATAAACAACATGTATGAATATACTGTAGATAAATCTATTTTTAACTATCACCTCCACTGTATAACAGTCAACATATCTGAAATGTTTTGTTTAATAAGCAAGTTATGTACAAAACCATTAGTGTTCAATCTGAAGACAATATGTGAAAAGTCTTGTTGGTATTTAATTGAAAATAAATGCATTGACATCATATGCTGTATATTTGAATCAAAGAATGCTATCCCAATAGCCAACATTATTAAGCTATTTTTGTACAAGTCTACAGAAAACTGAATTACAAGAATTCTAGTTATAGCTTATTTATAAAAACCAATTAAATTTTAAAATTTAGAATTAGCTGTAACAATAACTCAAATATATATATACTGTATATGATATGTCTCAAACAGAATTTTTCTAGTAATTCTTTGAAAATTTTGAATGTTATACACATTTTCATAAAGGTGCTACCAAAAAAGAATTTGATACCAAGAGAAAAAAAAAAGATTTTAAATTGTACAAAATCCTGATGCATAAATAATGCATTAACTTTTAGTTTTTTTAAAGTTACTTTAAAATATTTGCAAATTTTTTACTAATGAACAAGCTCTAAAATTACTCATTTTGAGATGTAATATCTCTGAAAAAAATATATTAAAAATTTTTTTCCAACAACTGATTTAACAATAATTTATGCTTCTAGAAATTTCACTTACTATTCAAACATGAGATCAGTATAAATATTTAAAATTAGATGTCTATTGAAACATTCTAAGCTTGATAACATTGGAAACATGCAATTTAATATGAATAATTTGATATATTTTCACTTTAAGCAAATCTAAAACAACTGACTAACAAGAAAAAAACTGAAATTTTGAACTCATTACAAGATGTAAAAGCTTGGAATTGAGTAGTACTAGATGTGCATACAATCAATTACTAGATATTTTTAAATTAGTAAAAGTATCTAGAAATCATAATTGTCTTATGGTTTGATATAATCCTGTTCATCAATAGTTATAGCATTCAATTGCCATATAAAATCAAAACACTATTATCTACATGAAATGAAGTCTCCTTTACGTAACTGAAAACTATCATCAAATTATTAAATTATTTTACTATTTTAAATTTAAAATGAAAATTTTTTAATGAAACTAGTAATTTGATATTTAATTAGAAAGCACACACTTTATACATTTTAACGGCAGTTGGCAAGAACATACATTAAAGATTTTGGAATTTTCTGTTTACTCAGATTTAATATTTAAGAAAAATAAAAATCAGGATGATTATCTTGATTTTGTTTTGTTTTATCTGTTGCTTAAATTTTACCTTTGATTAATAATAGATCTATTTTACAATACAAACAAATTGGTTGATAAAATCTTAAAAATGTTAGGGAATATGCATTCTCCATGATTTTGAAAATGCAAAATTAAAGTAATAATGCAGATAAATATAACTTTTAAATAAAAATTTTAGAAACCAAAACAGAGAATTTGATATTTTTCAATATTAAAATTTTAATAGATTAATATATCCCACTTAAAAAATGCTTGTTCTATAAAAGATTATGGTACACATTTTTACAAGAGCATTACCTTAACCACTTGTATCTTTAAATGCAGTGCAAATTTTGTGTTTTAATATCAAAACACAATCCATAGTTTGTAAAATTTAGCATTATGTTCAATTAATGACAAAATTTTGACTCTGCTTTAATCTTATGTTTCCATTTTTTACTTGGAAGTTGACTTGATAGCTAGGAAAATGCTAAAAGACAACAATTTACTTGTTAATATATATAGATAAAAGTAACTAAATAACCAAACAACTAGCAATACAAACACTTACTCAGAAAGCAAATGTTTTTATCCATTTTAAAGGACATCTTCAGGTTGGAGTTCTAAAATGGAAATCGCAAAATTTTAAACAATTCTGATCTTCTATGTTGCCACTCCTGATTGAAGGAGACATGACTGCTGCCAATATGTTGATATAGTGTATATATAATCCTGTGGAAATTCCAAAGTTTACATTGGTATATATATTTCTACACAATAGTGGCTAGAACTTAGTTCAGATATCTTGAGTTCATGGAAATTTACAAGACAGCCTTAAGAAAAGGCCATCAACTATAAGGAAGATATCATCCTAAATCTGGGAAATATATATCCACTAATGTAAATTTTAGAATCCCACAGGATATATGCACACTGTATTCACCCATCAGCAGTGGTCATATCACCTCCAATCAGCAGCGGCAACATAGTGAATTGTTCAAAAATTGTGCAATTCCATTTTATAACTCTAGCCTAAAGATGTCCTTTAAAAGTGGACGAAAATGTTTGCTTTTCAAGAGAGTGTCTGTATTGCTGGTTGGTTATTGAGTTAGGAATTTTATAGAGAAAGGCTGATTTTGGAATGCAAAGGATAAGAAAAAACAAATCTGTAGAAAGATTTCTAAGTGCTGCAAGTTTGTTGACATTTATTAAGGTTTCACACTATCACAATAATAGGTTTATAATACTGGCTTTTCCTACTAGAAAAATTTCTAGTAAAAATGTAGAATACAGAGCAATTGTACCATATATAAGTGTATGAAATGTACCAAGTTAATTATCTGCAAAAAAAAAAAAAAAATTATGAAAATTTAAATTCTTTATAGCCTACTGCCTATACTTTGATTTTCTACCAATTTGAAAGTTCTCGACTTGCATTGCCAAGAACTTTCAAATTTGTTTCCTCATACGAAACAGCAGAAAGTCTTATCTATCACAGTATAAAATTTCTTTTATGCATACAAGAATTCTCTTTTATAGGTCTGACAACATTAAACTCAAAATATTAATGTTGGAAAATGGACAATTTCTAAACCACCAGCATATGAGCAAACTTGGGATTTTAGTATTTGTCATAAATACATGTTTGCAGAGATAACTCCTTTTAATGCATTATCTCAAAACGACAGAATATCTAACTCAGTTTCTAAGAGACAAATTCAACCTAACTGTTTCTAAAAGGCAAATTCTCAGCCTGAAAGAAGACAAATTCTCAGCCTGAAAGAAGAGCCAACCATATAATTTATATTCTTATATATAAAAGTGAGATGCTTAAATATGTTCAACATTCTAAAATTATATTTGAAAACCATAGTTTACTTAACTATTTTGGCTTCCCCAATTGTAAAGTTGTAAATATCCATTTAGTTGATGTTTCAAGAAAATCTTAATGTATAAAGTTAAGAAATTGTTGCAGTAAATTACATTGCATAAAAATTTATATAGTTTCAGTAATTAAGTCCATGTGCCTTTATTTTAATATATATATACTACAAATACTGATTCTAAAGTGAATAATGAAATAAAAATAATTAATTTTCACTTAACATGACAAAATTTTAAAAATTTTCATTGTTCTCAGTAAATTCTAACAATTATAATACATATGATTGTGCAAAATTAATAGCAAAAAGGGTATTTCCTACAAAGGAAAGGAATCACTAGTGTAGTATAATAATAATATTTATAACCATACAAGTTGTGTCAAGCTAAGAAATTATCAAATATTTATTATTTACCTTCAATCTTGATATTTATGCTTGCATTATTGAAAGATTTGAAAGATTGTTTAAAGAATTGAAAGATAACTATCAAATAAGTTTATTAAAAAACATTTGAAAAGAATGGGTTATCTACCCATTCTTTTCAAATGTTTTTTAAATAAACTTTTGGTAATATGTAGGCAAAGTAAAAATCTTTTATTTATTTGTATACATTTTGGCTATATAAACCAAAAATAAATAGAACTAACATCTATAAGTATTAGGAATGAAATATAAAAAACAAAATTTAAGAAATTATGCCATCCAGTTCTCTTCCAAATTTTGAGTGATAATGCTACATACTTGAAAATAATTTAAACAGAATGATGTAATATCTATATCTATATCTATATATATATATATATAAGAATGGACATGTATGTTCCTATATTTCACTTTTCCACCAAAACTACACATTGCATGTGAATGGTGTTTGTATGTGTAGTAGCCCTAAGTCTCCATTTGTGCACTATGGGGGTTGCGTCTCGATAGCTATAAGGGTACGGGAGATATGGGGCTGAAAGTGGTTTTCTATTTCGAATGTTATGTTCGAATTTAATTCAAACAATATTCAAATTAAATTCAAACATAAAATTTGAATATTGGTTTATTATAGAATGATTGTAAACGTTCCAGAAACATTGAAAATAGTTTGTTTGACTGGACGTGAACAGGAGACGTTCAGAAATAGAATCTGGCCAGGTCTCTAATTAGTCTGGAAATGAGGGACTAATTCTTGCATTCTGTGAAAACGGGTGAGATTGGCTATAATGTAATTATCTTAATCTTCACTATCATTACTTTTTGCCCACAAATAAAAACCCAGCAAAGCGGGTCCTTGCAGCTAGTTTGTGGGAGTTTGGAATGTAAGAGACAAGGTATTCCAACAAATTTCAATAAACGAACAGTTTATTACAAACAGAATTAACAACCAAGATACTGATGCCTGTCAGAGACGAAACTACATAGATAGATACAATCGGTCTCTGCTCTCGTTCAGGTTATTACAGGAATTTACTATCGCGTGATCGTATTCTAAAAACTAACTTATAACTAACTTAACCTAATACTATACTAGTAAGAAAAAAAAAGGAGAAAGAAGAGAAAGAGGTCTACCGGTAGCTAGCACAGGGGTCCTGATCGGGATGGTCGATAACTATAGGGATTTTACCAGTCGACATCGGATTATATACCATTCCTTGTATGGTAGTCTTCACTGGGATTTATGTATATATTCGGCTCTCATCGGAACAGGTCCCTGGTCCTTTTCTGGACTCTTTTTCACTTGGTCCCCTCGGCCTTTTTCTTTGTCGACGAGTTCCAACGAACGATACCGACGATTCGTCCTACACCTCTTCTCTCGGTGTCCAAAGCCAAACTGTCCCTTTCTCACCCCTTTGTCTACACTCACCAACCCCACGGGCAAGACCCCTCCCTGTCATTGTTGGCAAAACCACCAATCAGGACCCATGAAGTTCCTGCTTCTGTCAGGTGACCGGAAATGGTTATTAGTGGAAAGGAGAAGAAGGAAAGGAAAGAACAAAGGAATTCTATATAATACTATAAAATTTTAAATACTATAGCTATTCCTACAAAATGGCGGACAGCCACATATACATATACAAAATGGCGGACAGCCACAAGTTAGAATATAAAATTTAATATGAAAATATACTTTCACACAAAAACCTTCGTAACTCCAGTGATACTTGCTTCATACATCAGCGAACGTTTTCGACCCCATCCGGGTCTTCATCAGGCTATGTTTATAGCCTGATGAAGACCCTGATACTTGCTTCATACATCAGCGAACGTTTTCGACCCCATCCGGGTCTTCATCAGGCTATGTTTATGAGGAATTCGAATGTGTATGGAACAGAACATTAAAACGAACTTTAAGCGATTCAAAAAGTTCGCTGATGTATGAAGCAAGTATCACTGGAGTTACGAAGGTTTTTGTGTGAAAGTATATTTTCCTCTGGTGTGTAAGAATAGTTTATTTTCTTAATATGAAAATATTAAATACTTAATAAGAAGTTGAATATCAATCTGAAGTATTTGTAGCATTCTGCAATACATGAAATTCTAATCAATAACTCAATTAAAATTTAATTCTTGATATTTTAAGTTTCTGCACATTTGCTGTAGCTAAAATGCTACAATATCTCAGTTTCATAAAGAAAACATTCATTGAATAAATATAATTTATGAACAAAACTGATTCACTGGAAACAATTTTAAATGGCTTTTGATATTTACATATATACAAACTTGCAGAAATAAATATAACTTTTTTGTCCAATATAACTATTAAAACTTAACTGAATTACACTACATAATATAAAACAAAATTTTAGATGACCAAATATACTGTATAATGATTCAAAGAAAATTCAATCCGATGAACAGCAACGTAAAAAACAAAAATGCATTTATTTATAGCAAATCTCTCATACATGAACAGTTCCATACTCACAAATAAACTGTTCTTTAGGAAAAAGTAAAGATGAATTCAATCGTCACATAGGCCTTCAGTAAAATATGCCAAATTAAAGTCTGATAAAAAATCACTAAATTCACAGAATACTGATGTAGGAGAGATTAGAATCATTGAGAACAAGTCTATTCAAATATTTTTCAATATTTCTCTCTTTCACTTTGTATTTATTATCACTACTGTGCTGAAATTTTCAAGTTTCAGACTTGTAACAAAGAACAGATGGATGACAATGCAAATGTAATCTTGAGAATGGAGTTAGATAAAAATGATGACCAAATTTGGAAAACTTAGATCTGGAGGCTCCAATTAACTATATATCAACTTCTTTCTGGACTGGAAGTCACATGATTTCAATTAAAAATTTTACCTTACTATATAGTGCAATACATTTGGTATATAATTGATTGTTATGTAAACTGAGATCAGTAACATTCAACCCAAGGTATACAATATATTTACATCTCACTCTCACATTTTCTATGATAAATGTTACTTGAAAACTATCATCATCATAGAAAAAAGTATTCACAGTTTCAGATTCAGCAACAGAAGTTAGATTTATTTAAATTAAGATATAATTATCTAAATGCTGGAATGTAATTTTTAATGTAAGTAAAAAAAATTGACATGTTCCATCTTTTTGAAAACATGGTATGAATCAAAATATTTCATATAGCCATACAAAATATATATAGTCTTATTATAGCCATTTATGTTAGTATTCTAAAAGTATTATCTTACAATACTAACATAAATAGTCAAATTCAACATAAAAAGTCAAATTTCTAACAACTAAGTTTAAAAATTTTCCTTAAGTAATTGATTTTGACCTATGCAGATATCAAATATATCTGCATAGGTAATATCTAGAAATTTATATATATATATTTATTATATAATTGTAAATTTCATGTCTTAATCATTAAGTTGTTAAGATATGATTTCTTGGTCTGTCAAAAGAAGACAATTCCCTATAAGGCTACTATATATATATATATTTAAAAATGCATAGGATTTTTAAATATACATATTCAACAAGAATATTTTAATTTGAATTTCAAATAAATAGTTATAACTACATAATTATTTAAAAAATTTTTATATTTATAAAAATAACATCAAGAAAATATGAATATAGAGGTCCAATAAAAACATCTACAAATTTTTTTCTTGGTTTAAAGGCAGAATGTTTAATACAAAAACCATTTTATTTTTAGATCATCACAAGGTCAAATGTTAATATTTAAGATATAGTCAGTGTTAATTGCATATTGAGTCACATTTATGTTAATATTTATAGTTTGCAAGAATAATAATAATAGATAAAACTTAATCAGAACTAACAACATATGAAAAACAAAATTTCAGAAATTATTTCAAAATTTTTGATAGCATATAATCTAAAATATTTTAAAAAATTAATTTATACAAGTATAACACAGAAATTAGTGAATAACTTTCTGTACACAAACACCTTTCATTGAAATAATTACAATTTTTCCTCATTAAATATATATTTTTTAAATATAGGAATATCATCTGTACTCAGCATAAAACGAATTTTTTTTAATAACATAAATGTTCATTAATTTGCAGTCTTTATGCATATTTTATAAAAGTAATTAATATAAAATTCCAAAAACTATGAACATTCAATTACTAAGAACATTTAAAATATTTAGGCAATAAAATTTTACAATTTCCTCACAGTAAAAATGTAAAAATTTATTATTTATTTTAATATGTTGAATTTCATTTATTCTAAATACAGAAATATTAAAAAAAATCAGTTGTTAAAAATCTGATATCATCAGTTAGGAAATTTAATTTTTAGAATTTAAAATTTGGATTGTTTGAAATAAAAAGGATGAGTAATAAACGAAGAATTTTTATTAATAGTGAATTGTCAATTGTTTTGCAAACCTGTTTGATACTAATGAAATATTAGAAATTTACTTAAATTTGTAACAAACTAAATTGAAAATATGTAGATAATATACAAGAATTTAAGATCTCCCAAAATTCAAAATTTACAGATAAATTTTTTTCATTAACATATTAAAATCCTCTCTTGAAAAGCTAAATTATTTATTCTATTAGTTTTCAACGGTGAGAAAAATATTTGCAACATAAAAGACAATTATTTCATATATAGTCTCAACAGCAGAAGAACACTGAATTTACTTGATAATTACTAATCTGAAACAATCAACAAAAACATTCATCTTTCATATTCCTTATCAACAGTTTTATTTTTCTGAGGAGTTTTAGTTAAAATAGATTTACGATATAAAAATAGATAATTTTAACAGAAAAGCATTTAAAAAAATAAATTCTTAAAAATAGCATTACATAGTAAGTGAATACAAAAATAGCAGAATCAAAGTATGACATATACTAATGGTATATGATCAAGGTTAAGAATCTTAGTTATCTTTTTAACTTCTGTAGTATTGTAGTATTTTTTTAAATTTAACACTCCTTTCCATTACAAATATTTAACATAGGAAGAAATTTCAGAGTAAAATTTGAAAAATTAAGCCTGAAAACAGAGTTGCTATACATCTGGATTTTGAGATTTGCCCAATTTATAACACTGTCCTGATCAAAAAATTTACCTAGTGTGTATCCAATTTGTCCATTTCAACCCAAAAATATTCAGATTTGTATTAAAAACAATCAGATAAAAATTGTAGGTGTTTAAGTGTCTGCAGGTGTAATGCATGCATACACCATCTGTTCTTACACGAGTTTTGCCTTTAGTAATTAATCTGTAGTGCATGCGTTGTTTTCTGTTGGCCCTGTGTAGTGCTATATGACTGCTTCGTAATCAATGAACCAATGTTTTCATGCAATCATTGTTGATGGATCAATGGTAAAATTGCCTGGCCATAGTCTAGCTTCATTTATTCCCCATCCTGTGGACACAATCTATATTTTTTATCTTATTTATCATGCATTTGGCCATGTCCACATTGAGAGCAGATGGATTTTCTAACAAAACTTTAGTTGAAACATAAAAGAAGTATGATCGATTCAATAGATAAAAAAAGTGTTCACTACTAGATATTCCAATAAAATCAGTTTAATTAGAATTATTTACTTATTATGAAGCTATTGCTCTCTAATGCTGGGTAGCCATTAAATTTTATCACAATGCTCCTGACAGTATTCTGATTTCTAGTTTCAAACTTATGATTAGTAATATTTAATAGTCAAAAATTTTAGTGGAATGTACCTCTAGAAATCAAACTGTATAAAGCCTGTTTTATAACTAATAGAATAAAGTTTATAAACAAAACCTCAGTGTCAAAGAATCTTGGCTATATGTACTTAAAAATTAGTATAAGTACTTAAAAATTATGAAAAATTAAACAAATTTAAAGCTTCCACTGAAACTCAAGTGTGCAACAATGTTGAACCAGAAGAAAATGTTAATGTTAGAGAGTAATCAAATTCTAAAGGAACCACCTTATAAGTAAACTTTCGATTTTTTAATATTGTCAAAAATCCATTTGTGAAGACAAAGCATTAAAAAAGGTATCTCAAAGTCAGATTTTCTAGCTCAGAATGACTTGAAGCAGGCTGTTATCCTAAAACAAATTCTCACCTCCAAAATACATTACATTAAAAGAGTAGAGAGGTTGTCTGTATATGCACAGACCTTACTTCTAAGAAATTAGAAGTGTTGAAATTGAAATTAGAAGAGGAAGTGATAGTAAGTAGGGAGAGAAAGAAAATAGGGAAAGATTGAAGGAAGATTAACAATTGAAAACAACAAAAGTAGCTGTTTAGTAGGTTAGGTGGATTTGGCTGGGCTGTGGTAGACTAAAAGGTATGGTAAAAAAACCCAGGTCTAGACATTTGGGCATTTGAATACCTCTTAAATGTTTTAAGAAAACTATTTATGAACTAAATTTTAAAAAAAAATACAAACTTTAGTTAAATATTACATGCCCTACTTACATCAAAATACACACAGAGCAATATATCAATTATAAACACTATCTTCTTTGAAGACAGCTTTCTACTGATCTGTATTCACCTTACAAATTTTTAAAAAATTTTGTTCTGTATATTCAGCATTTTTACTGGATTTGTTTTTATATAATTATTTACTTTATATAATTAATTATGCTGAATGTTTAAGTTTTAATTTATTAAAAATATAAAATAAATCCTATTCTACTATAGTTTCAAAATATACTTGGTAAATATAAAATGCCAATACCCAATATGACAACAGACAAATTTTTTAACATTTTAATTTAGTTTTTAAAAAAATGAGCAAACCCATCATCCCTCTCTATTAGATGAGAGATCTGAAAAGGTTGAATGCAGCATTCAGATTTAAAAATTATTCTATCCAAATAACACTGTCTATACTAAAATATTCTCAAACAAAATAAGTTTGATTTTGTATCAAATCACAAACATTTTAAGAATAATTAGCTCACAATGAATTATTGTAAACATGAAAATGACTTATGAAAATGTTTCCGAAACTGTAAAACCATCTCAATCACGACAAAATTTGAAACATGACTTGCATAGCAAAATGACAAGTTTATAATGAACTCATGACTAAGATATGCAAATTAATCAACTTAATCTAAAATACATTAAAAAGCTGATAAAGATAAATATTAAATCTAACAATATTGCATGCTTTAAATGATTCTTTATATATAAGAATATAAAATGATAAATTTCAGTATATTTGCATTATCTTTTCTTAAAAATGAATCATATGGAAAGTCAAAAAATTTTATCTAAATTAATATTGGCAAAGTTATTTATATACTCGTGTAAAAACCAAATTATTAAAAAAGCATTAAATTTGAAAGCTATTAAATACAATCTGATTTTAAAACACACACAAATCTAAATTTTTATATAAAATCAAAAGAAATTAACTTAATGTAATGAAATTGTGTTAAATATTACCCTTTGAATTTTAGAATATTTAGTTAAAAAGCACTTACCATCCTTAAGCACAATAATTATCCAAACTATCCTCAACTATCCTGAATACTCTCACTTAGCTTGGTACTATCACATTTAAGAGAAATGTTTCATGAATAGAGAAGAAAAATATAGGAGAGAGTGGGTCACCCTTTCTCCGACCATTCAGACACCGTTTCGTCGGTCATTAGGGCAGTTGGCACCCAACCAGCTCCTACAGGAGATTGGGTCACTAGTTCAACCTAAATTTTTAAAGATCAATGTATGACCATCTGCTCTCTCTTTTTTACAGAAAAAAATCTATTTAAACTTTACAATCAAAGATAAATCACTCAGAAAAATAATAGTAAAAATATTAAATATATATTAAGTAGTTTTGTACATCAAAACAATTAAAAGTAACAACATTTTTGTGAATCAACTGCAGATGGTCAAAAGTAGGTCTTCTGTTATCTGGATTCCAGAGCATATTCAGTTACAGGAACTTTATTGTATGATTTGTGAAACAACATTACATAACACCAAACTGATGACAAATCAAATTAGAAAATAATTGAGTGATATTTAACATTTTTAAAATGTAAATGTTATTCAAGCATTGTTATGTAAAAATAAACATTCAAAAGTTTTGAGTAAATCCTATTTTACACAATGGGTATTTATGAAAAGTTAATTATCAAAGAGTTCATAAACTTATAATAAATTACAACAATGACTTAGATTTAGAATAATGGTATTTAATATTTATTTATCTGGGGATAACTTAATTATGCATAATTGATTGCATTCTTTGATTTTCCTAGAATGTACTATAATTTTTAATATTTATTCACATTTTGCTATCATGTTTTAAATTTCATTTATACATTCTTAAAAACTATATACACCATCACTAAATTGTACTCTACTACTACTATTGGGAAATAATAGTAATTTTATATATGTAATTTTGTAGATGTGGGGTGGAAGATCTATCACTGCTGTTTTATTTCCTGTAATTTGACATTCTCAACACACAAACTTGCTCTATCATATTTAAAAAGTACTCCTTCCTTCCAGGCAAAAAACTTTCTGAAAAATTAATTTATAAATCATTATTTCAATACATTGGGCTCTTGGGATGTTTATATAAATTATTATAATTTTTAGAGAATCACTTAAAATCAAACAAATTTCAAAACCTTAGTCATATTTTGTAGAAATTGAACAAGACAATGAGCAATGTAGAAACTATATAAGAAACATTTTTTCATATGGCTCCAGCAAACTATGGGCTATATGACTGCCCTCAATTTTGTCCCTTACAACAACTGAACCTGACATGCAATGGGATTGGCTAGTACGGGTGAGGGACAAGAAACAAAACCAAAAGAAAAAAAATTTTAAAAATTCAGATCAAATTCAAACCCAGATCTTTCATATCAATAAGGAAATTCTTTACTACTCAACTTTATACAAGTTTTTGTTAGCTGCCATTTGAAACTGATAGTGAATCCAAAATTAGACTATAGAATTTAATGATAAAATATTTTTCAACATTTCAAAGTAAAAACAAAAATACTACTTTTGTGGAGTCAAAATGATTAAAACCAAATGAGAATTGAATGATCTTGAGAGAAGGGAAGTAGAAAAAAAAATTAATTTCTGCTTTGAGTTAATAGTATTGTAGAATACTATGTTTAAATAAGTTAAAATTTTCTGTTTTATATTTTGAGAATGTACAGAAATTACAAGAGATTGATCTAAGAAATCTGAAAGTACAAGGGAATCTTATGTTTTAACTATTTTTACTACTATATCAATACTCAAGTTTTAGTAAAATTTTCCCAAATCATTCTTCTAACATTATGCAGCATTTAAAAAAATTTTCCTCTGTACTTTAAAAAATTGCTTTAATATTTCTACATAAACTATAAAATTAGTGAATATTGATATATTCTGTCAGAAACAAAAATGTACTTAAGTAAATAAAGGTCCTCAAATTGTAAATTTATCATTTTGTTCAATAACACATCAAAGATCATTTCAAATTTAACATTAAATTCTAGATGATTTTGTTTTGATATCAATAATCATTTTTCACACTGATATTTAATTAAATAATTTATTGTTGTTTTGGTCTTGAGTGTGTGCATAAACGAAACTAAGTTTGTAAAATGCGCATTATTGAAATCAAAGACCAGTTAATAATTTAGTATAAAATTTAATACTTTAGCAGCGATATTTAATTAAATAATTTAATGTTGTTTTGGTCTTGAGTGTGTGCATAAACGAAACTAAGTTTGTAAAATGCGCATTATTGAAATCAAAGACTAGGTAAGTTCAATATTAGTTTCTTTATTAAACACTGTCAAAAGAATAAGTCAGTCATCAGGTCGATATCCACCTCTAGGGGTGGTCAATAGGATATTTTTGGGGTCGATAGTGAATAGATTTCGCGGGTCTTTTTCATTAAAAATTATTGACCCAATGGGTTATACGAAAGATCGGGATGCTGTAAATTTGAACACTAAGTAGAGTCGTGTATATGAAAATCGAATGTATATTATTGTCATATCATCACAATTTTTAATCATATTTTAATTTTAAAAAATCACGTGATTTTCGGTCACAACCGGACGTTCATATATCGTTTATAAATAGTTAATCGGGTCTCCGTCTCCTTAGCTTTCAATATCTGGTTTCAATTTTCATCCAGCTAACTCCCTTCTCGAGATTAACAAAAGACGGACAGACGGACGATAATGGGCATTAATAATAAATAAATAATTTTTTTAAAGCTATTAGGAAGAAAAGAAGAGGAAGGGGTCGATGAAAAAATCGAAGGATTTTCAAAAGTTTGGTGATCCTGATCTAAATGTTAAATTTCGTGTAATTTATATAAAAATTAAACCGTTTTATGTTGTATAAGTTCTAAAATATAATAACTTATTTACTATTCTTTTAATAATACTTTAAGTAATTTAATAGCTTAAGTTATATTTAACAAAAACTGTATCAATAAAACTAAAAATTGTGTGAGTAGCAGACAATTTTAAATAACACGAAACTATTGTCTAAAGCATGATTTAAGATGTATTTTTTATTTGTGTATTTGGTTTCTGTGTAACGCTTCAATAGGGGTAATTCTACATGATTTAACAGAATAATTGAATTAAAAAAAGAGAACCTATCAAGAAAATTATATACTCATTTTTCAAATAAAAATAATTTTTGCATTTATTAATAACCGAATGAATGCATTTAAATATAAAGAAAACGAGCAAAAAGTATTGTGACATTGTTGGTCACAATGCCAAGCTGCAATTTTTAATTTACTTAATTTAAAATATATGCTCTCCACCTCAAATTAATAGTGTTTTGTCCCTGTAAATCGTACTTTTGTAGAGAAAATTTTTGAATTGAAATCATGTGATTTCCGGTCTGTACTGAAAGTTTGTATATAGTTAATCGGGACCTTATGCCCTTAACCTTTCTATATCTGGTCTCGACTTTGAGGATAATTGTAATCCAAATACTTGATATTAGATTTAAAAATTACAATTCAAATAAAACAAAATATATTTATTATAAAAAAGTATTTCCGTAATTAAAAAATAAGATATTTAATAATCTTAAATAAAATGAATGTTTAAAATTAAGAAATATACGTATGAAAATTATCGATTACTTCTATCCTCAAGATCTTAATAGAATTAAGAAAATAAATATATGATATGATAAATAAAATATAATACAAGGTTAAGGTAAATTAACAAAAATGATTAAACGAATAATTCATATATAAAAGTCAATAAAATAATTTATGTTTGTAGCACGCTATTTGTAGATAAGACTGTGAAACCTCCCTATTTTAAAGGTAAGCTACGGAGTGCAGACCCTATAGTGTTTTAATATTTTGATATCTGTTCAGTAAATAGGGAGATAGCAGTATTAAAAATAAAAAAGTTAAATTATACGAACCTTTATTTGTAAAAATCCTACTCCAAAAAGTAAAAATCCCATTTTTTAAACACACCACAGATCCCTTAAACTAGTATCTGGATCTCACAGGGGTTCACGGACCACCTCATGGGAGAGATTGTTCTAATTATTTATCTTCATACAGGAACCACAGATTCATCATCATCGTCGAATGATTCCTCATAGTATATTTTTAAAATTAAATAAGGAAAGAGTTAATTAAGCTTATATTCTATCATATTCATCATCAGCATCAACTTTAAGGGTTTGTTCTAATCCCTATTCATTTGACGAATATGTCAGAATGAAATTGTAATTCACCTTTTTGCATTAATTTATTAAAAATACAAAGTTTTAGAGGTCGGATTCGAGTCCCGATCAAGTCAAACTTTTACGAATGACAGACCTTACTTGCCATCCGACAGTGCCTATGGAAACTAGCTCCTATTTAAGTGTTAACTGTATACTAACTTCCGATCTAGACCGGAAGTCACGTGATTTCAATTCAAAAATTTGTCCCAGGAGGAGTTACATAGATAACCGGCACGATTCTATTGTTATCGGGAAAAGTATGATTTACAGGGACAAGACATTACTAATTTGAAATGGAGAGCATATATTTTAAATAAAATAAATTAAAATTTATTATTAAAACTTGTACCCCGGAATTGTGATTATGCCACAATAATTTTTGCATTAAATTACGTTAATCAGTAATTAAATTTTGCGATAAAACTGTAATTTCGTACTAGCAAATTCGGGTAATTTCGGATATTTCTGTATCAATTTTATACCTATTTTGAGAAGGAAAACTGTTATAAACTTCTGAAAAGTTGCAGTAAGATGCCGATAAAAGTGAAGAGTTGGCAGAGATAACTGACAAGTTGGATCATTACTCGAGATCTTCGAGATTTAAACCATTCAAAGTAAAAAAAATAACGAAAAAGTAAAGAAAAATACACGCAAATTGATAAAATATTATTGAATAAATACACGCAAATTGATAAAATATTTATTGAAGTATCATATAATAAAATTACACTAAAATAAAGTCGAGTTTTCGCAACGTTTTTCTAGGGTAGCAGCTCAAGTACAGGTTAAAAAAATGGAATTTTAAGGAATTTTTTAAAATAAATTAGGCATTTTATAAAAATTTGTAAACACGACTTCACTCAATTATTAAATTTCGTAACATAACTACAACTATTTGCCGTATATTTAAATAGAGTTAGTAAATCGATTGATTTTAAGTCTAAGGATTAAGAGTGAAATGATTAATGAGGAAGAGAAACTTTTCTTGAATCTTAATAAATATGACATGAAAAATTGCTAATCTTAACAAATGTGACGGAATGGTGAAACATCAAATGCACATTTCTTTCTTTTATATATATAATTTTTTTTTTATTCATGTCGATTTTATTCTGGAGTAAGCGAAATTATTTTAGAAAATACTCGAAATTATTCAATTCTACAAAATTTATGAATTTGGCAATAAAAAAAAATTATATATTTTTCAAATTCAATGATTTATTTCTAATACGTAAAATTTTCATGGAAAAAAAGAAAAATGTTTGAATTAATTTATCACAAAATTAATATGATGCTAATTTAAAAAGAATTCCGGCGAGTGCGTAACTTTCCTGGCAAGAGTTAAAGTCGCGTGTGGTGCCCTGTGTTATAAGGTTTTATTTAAAAACCTGTATATTATTAATCACAACATAGCGAAAAGCTTAATTTTGAGGGTAGAGATGAGTTTTAGAAAAAATTGTGCACTAATAACGAGTAAAATAGTCATTAAATTCGACACGTGACTCTCATCTCTATCTCCCCACCTCGTCGTCTTTTAACCACCAAAATTTAACAGCATAAATTTCCATAATACACAAACTTCCCCGCAAAATTTCAGAAAATTTTGACAAAAGGTACAGGAGTTATTAAGCTTTAAAGTGGGTAAAGAAAATCGTGCCCTCCACATACATATGGGGAAAAAACCCCTCAAATTTTAAAAAATTTCTCGACATTTTAAGATCCCCAAGTCCAAAATGTAAACTTTTTGGGTTCATATTTTACCTTCTGTTATACAAAACAGAAGGAAAGTAGAAAATTAAATCAAGGAAACATTATAACTCAGATAACGAAAAAGATGTCCATTGATACGGCTCGGTTTCACACTAAACTGACGTTTTGTATACGAAATATTTTTCTCTCTCCTCATCCTCTATTGCAGCATCTTCGGATTTTTAAATTTATATCTTCAATCTATAAAATGGTTTTTCAAACGAAAGGTTTTCAGTAGATTCCGAATAGAAGAGAATTGGAATATAAAAATATCTGTAGATGTTCTTGCAATTTTTATAGGATTGTCAAAAATGTTTCCGGTGGAAATACATTTCTCACAATTTTCTCTCTGTAATTTTAAAGAGTATTTTTATTGACGATATTAATATGGATACATGTAAATTGGAGGATGTTACTTTTATGATTTCTTACATGTAATTTATGAGCATTTTTGTTTTATTGTTGTAATGAAAATACGTTACTTTTGAAAAAATACTATCGATTATTTTCATTTGTAAGAAAATACAGTACATCGAGGAAAAAATATATTTTTTTAAGCCTTTATTTAAAAAAAATTAGTAGAATGTAAGAAATTTTGATACTACAGAATTCTATTATCAAAAATTTTTTAACAACTAAACACACTTTTAGCCCACTACTGAACACTAGACGTGGGTTCGCATCTCAAGCTGGCAAGTCGAGTTGTCAGAGTTTTCTTCACTATTGTCATGTCTAGAGGACCAGTTTCCCCCATAGAAAGTCCTCCCGAAGCACATTAGCCACGTGTCGCGTTGCAGTATATAAAACACAACATACACAGGTGTGTGGACTTATATGTATACTATTAAATATGTTCAACAACATCATTTTGTAAATTATCATGACTTTTAAAATCATTTGCAATCAAAAATTCTCAGGAAAATTTATATAGATTATTCTGAAATCAATGAAATCAAATTTTTTTGTGAATATTTAGTGAATTATTTACAGGTCTATGAATTAAATGAACATCCAAATTCATCAAAAGTAATTTAATTGTTTTAATTTCTTGATATTTAAATTTTTTTTAAGCTCTTAACTTACATGTGCACATTTCTTGATTAAAGTTTGATTAATTATAATTTAACTATAGAAATTACTCAATTTTATTTACAGAATGATGTTAATTTTATATAATTTATGAATTACAAAACTCAGTCCAAATTAAATAAGTAAATTTTCTTAATTTATATAAACATTTTCCAAATTAAAAATGTGCTTACTTGAAAACAGGCTCTTTTTATATTTGCATAAATTTAGCTTTTATAAAACAAATTTTCTTCTTTGCAAAGTGAGAGTTTCTCCCTTCACTTTGTATTTTCTTAATCATTTGAAATTGTTCTTGGAAATAAAATAAATGAATTAAATTTTAAGAATGATATTTTATTTAAGTGCACGGTTCTTGATTTCTTCATTAATTTTAAAGGCTATAGAAATCAACAAACAAAAACACAATCCTAAGATTCAAATACGTTGCTTCAATTTCTAAAATTTCATATAGCAAACATCATTTTATTAAAAATTCAGGAAAAGTTTTAATAATAAACTATGTTAAGTGCAATTGTTACAGAACTAGTTTAAAATTATAAAATTATTATTTTTTATTTTTACAAATATAGAATATTTATATATAAATAATGTGAAAAATAGTACAATTTTTCAAACAAAATGTGATTTATTGTTGAAAGACAGTGGCTTTCATTCTGTTTTTATTCATTTGATCTTGGTCAAATTGGAGATTTGGTTCTGAAATATAAAAAAAGAAATAATTAAAAATAATAAATAATATAACAACTTAAAAATTTTTTAAAAAACTATTTAAAAATAGCTACATCCTCATCATAAAAGAAATAATCATGAATATATTTTTTCCATAAGATTATGGAATGTTACATACCATAACGTTATGGCCGCATCAGCACAGATGAGGAGAGAAGTGCAACAAAATTACAATTTTAGCCAACAATAAAAACATGTAAATTTTACTTTAACTTTCTTCGTAGACTGTATATATTAACAAATAATAGAACTCTAACACCTTATATAATACAGCCAAATTTATTATCCCAATTCAAACGTTTTTGGACATCTTTAATGCCCTTTTTCAAGAACAAACTAACTACAATCGAATACTGGCTAATTTGTATAAACGATAACTGCATTTTGGAACGCGTATTTAAAAAATTCTTATTGCGCAGACTCGTGCCTTTGTTTACCGTTATAACTACATGCCATAAAATACAAAACCAATAAGATACATCAAACTTTACATAGATGAACATAACATACTTAAACATGCTAAATATAAACAAACACTCGTGACCAATAAATGCCATCTTGCTAATACTATTAATTTGCTCCGTTATATTAGGCTTGATCTCCATGCTTCCGATATTCTACTTGCTTCTCTAAAGTTAATTGCTGTTCCTTCTTGATTACTTTTACAAATATGCCACGCCTCTGCATATTTTAGATGCTGTTTTTTGTGAATTTTTTGTATTAACTTTGCCTTATCCCACTCAGCTGTGACTTCTGTAGGGTCTGCTAGGATGTATGTTGCTAGCGCTGTGGCTGGCTACTCATTCCTTATGTTTCTTTTGTGATCTATCATTCTTTCTTTGAGCGATCTTCTTGTAGCCCCAATATAGAATAGCTCTTTTTGCTGCCTTTTATCTGTTATTGGAACTCTGTATACTCTGGGAAGCAGGTTTCCGTCTATCTTGTCTTTGTCTGTTCTTAACATTTGATACACTGTTAAATTTCTTTTGTAATTTAGGGCGCTCATAGCAAGAGCACACATGCACTGTAGCAAAATGCAAGACAGAAATGAAGAGCTGCAATACATCAAAAATATAGCAAGGCAATTTGGGGTTAGCATTAAGCCTCTAACCAACAAAACAAAAACAGACACCAAAGAGAGGAATATAAGAAATAATAGGGAAGAGTTTGCACTAATAGAATACAGAGTTCAGTTAAACAATATATACAAAAGAATTGGAGCAACAACGAACAAGAAAATAATTTACAAAAGGAATTCAACAGTGTATCAAATGTTAAGAACAGACAAAGACGAGATAGACGGAAACCTTCTTCCCGGAGTATACANTCTTAATCATTATTATCTTAGTTATAATGTGAACTATTTAAATGTTTTAGTAAAGTTTAATGTTTCTATAAGATATAATTTTTGATTAAGGATTGACTACATTAAAAATAAACACAATCTGAAATGAGGATAAGTCATAGAATCACTTAACAATTTGTAAATAAATTGTGATGAGTATTTAAATAAATTCAAAATTACAATAGATATTTAAATTTCTATAAAAATTCCATTTATTCTTTTATAAAACTCATTATATAAATGAAATAACCTATATACTGTATCTATATGCCAAAATATAAAATATAGGATAAAGTAAAAAGAAAAAAAACTGAACTTATGTTTTTAAATACATTATTAAATCTTATAATAATTTTAATAATATATATATATATATATTTTTTAAAAACTTAAATATAATTTAATAAATAAGAATTTATAAAAGAAACTAAAATAAATCTTTAAATCATTTACTTTCAAAAGTTAACTACTTTAAACATTGCTGCTAATGTAAATTTCCAATTTTTAATAAAAAAAATTAATAAAATTAAAGTAAAAAAGATGAATGTCTTCCCCTTTTATAAATGTAAAGTCCCAAAATTAACTTATAATTAAGCACTTTCAAGGAATTTTCACATTATTAAAATAAATTCGTGTATAATACGCAATTGATAGGAATATTCCCACGTCAATTTAAAAAAAAAAAAACATGACTAATTAATTTTTTTGTATATTTTCTGAAAGATTTTTATTTATTATTAGTTAACAATTTTTTTCCTAAATGTTTAAATTCTAAAAATATCCATTTAAATTCCTCAATAGCAATGCCACATATTTGTACGGAAAAAAAACAAAGTAATCCTTTACATCAATTGTGCAATTCTTTTTTCTTTTTAAATATTGTCCCGCCCAATTTTTAGCCTGCGGTCAACTAAACAACTTGTCAAATATATAACAAACTGTTATTAATGCAACTAGATGGCTGTCAAAAGAGAAAGTGTAGCCAAACTGGTTTATAAAAGCAGCACCCAATGCTGATCTTATCTATGAAAATAGGGCTTCGATCTACAATTCATGATATGTCAAAGAAATTGTCATAAATCTTTCTAATGTTAAATTATATTTAAATGAGTTGTGACAATGTAACCAGTTCATCAAACAGATTATATCTTACGGTATACAGTATATATATAGACTTACACTGTATTTTAAAAGCATATTTTTACTTAGGAGAGGCTGTATTGTGTACTGTAAATAGTCTGTTTAGCAATGCCTATGCCCTAGTTTCCTATTTATGATAAATTCTGACAATTAATTTCGGTGTCATTTGCCTAAAGCATATGATCTATAAACAACCTTATGGAAAATCTCTTAGCCAAAAATTCTTACAATTAGCTAAGATTAAGCTATAATTTTCGCTATCGATCTTATAATAGTCGAAAAAAGACAATTTTCTATAAAATTACACGAAATTATTAGATATTTAACGTAATTATTTAATTTACATACAAAAGACGGTGCATGAAAAGAGCCGACATGTTATTATGTAAATATCTCTAGATCTACACAATTTAAAATTATATTTATTCGCTTATTGTGTGAAGTTACATATTAAAATAATGAAAATTGCGAGATGATTAACATTTTATAATTAAAACAAGTAAAAAACGTGAACAGAAAAATGCTATTTATAATAGTTATTTACGTCTTTTTTTTTTCCTTGTTAATACATCCGGTTACCTTTTTTAAATTTTACTTTTAAGAGATATATAATTTTNGAAAAAGGCACAATTTTTAAAAATCATTTACTGTATTTCCAAACAATTGTTGCAATAAAAGTTTAAAATTTTAAACTGTTTTAAAATAGTAGCCATGTTGTGAAAATAGCTATCGCTATCATAGTTTGAATATTGTGCTACACAAATATAAATTTAATAATTTGAAGATACTTATTGTGCAACGTATATGATGTAATAAATTCCTAGAATAGTCTATGATAAAAAGAGAAATTAATTCTAACAAAGAAATTTTTAAAACATATGCATGAAAATCTTTATAAACATTGAACTATTAGAAGAATAAATATACTCCAAACAAAATTAGAAATACAAAACTTTGTTCTATATATTTTGACAGGCTCATTTGTCAAAATATAGAACAAATTTAGCATTATACTGAAAACTTTTCTTACAGAATTTATAAATCTATATTTAAATATAGATACATCTTGCATTGAAAAAGTCAATTAAATAAGGAGTCTAACAATACAATCAAATAAAGGGAAACAATTAGAATTTATTAGAGAATTTTACAACACAATGCATTTATCAATTTTAACAGTTTTTTTTTTCCATTTCAGTTTTAAAATCTAATTTCCTCTGAATGTATTATGAAATCATTCTACGAAAAACAAAAATGACATTTATATATTTATTAAAACTATTTAAATGACGAAATTATGTAAAGGAACATTGACATTTCCTAACAGTAAAAAAGCTTCAGGAAGTAGAGGGGCGAGACAGGAAGCTGGAAGAGATAAGATCTTCCAACCGCATTTTATCAAATGCCTTTTTGTTAGCACAAAATATTGAAAATATTTTTTAAAATTTTGGTTAAATTTTAGATATTACTTTTTCGTTGCCTTATGTACGGATATTCACGGCTAGGAAAAAAAACGGCAGAATAATCTTAAATATAAGTGAATTTTTAAAGTTTTCGACGCAAAAAACATGTCAAATTTGGGCGTTCTGAATTACCCACGCAACATTCCGATCGTTCACCTTTGATCTTTCAAGGTCGGTCGGCATTAGCCTGTTTTTCTTCATATTTTCTACCCCATTTGATCTTACTCAATAGCCTTCGTTATAATATAAACTTCTTTGTTTTCTTAACTAAGCGCGCAACACCAAAGGAAAAAGAAAAAGAAAAAATAATCAATTTCGGTATAACACGCGACCCATTTATGTTCGCATCCATTCTCCATTGGCTGACACGAACCCGGTGGCAAAATGAAATTAATCGATTTCGCAACTATATTACACAGAGAAATTGAACACTACGACTATACTAAACACATACTTACCGAAAATTATGAAAAAATTTGATTCGGTTTAAATCAAACCTTATTTCTATTCGACAGCAAAAGCGTTACCAAAATCGCTCTAGACGTTGATAAGCTAGAATAGGAGAAGATGACTCAGCCACTACATGCAGAGGGGTGAACTGTGACGTCATTGGATGGTGTTGACCAATTATGCTCACTATTGGATCGTCTACACAGTGTATGGAGTCTCGTATCTTTTTCCTATTACGTCAATTCTTGCAGTAGAAGAGAAAAAGGCAAAATATCCGAAGAATTTCGTTTTACTTTCATTCGAAATTTATTCCCGTCATTTAAATTAGTTTCTATGTATTTACATTAAAGAAACAATAACTATTATTTACAATTGAATATAGATAAATATTGGCATTTTGTATAAATACCAGTTTACTACTTTATTAAAGGTGTTATAGATGCGAATCTAAAAGAATCGATAAATAAAACTGTATGCAAATTAACCGATACCTTCGGGCAAAGGAATTTCAAATTTTCTTTTTCGAAAGTCATTTGTCATTCATAGCTTTTTGTTTTATCCAGTTAATTTTATTTAGATTGAATATTAGTCATGTAATCGTAACGCCTTTAATTTGTATATATTTTTTTATTTTTACTTTTATTTTATTTTATAACAATTTAATCCTTAATATTTGTATTAAAGCTATTTTAAACACCTCGTAGAAAAGTTATTAAAGCTAGAAAAAATTGGCTGTAGTCTGGACGTCTCGTAATAACGAGGAAACAAATCGATATAACTGTCTAGCCTTCGATCGATTGTGTGCAGGACGAATAAGGTTGTCCCTGAACTTCAATAGCCTTCAACTTGGTTGTTGCTTCAGCCAGAACATGAATGAACGCATTAAAGGAAACATTTTCTTGTAGAAAAACTATGTATAAATGTCACATCATTTTATTTTATCCATTTTTCGCGTCTGTATCAATCGACGTTTAAAGAAGCAAGGTAGGAAATGGTGAGGTGTTATCAGGACTTTATACTGACACGTATTGTACAGTACTGTACATGATTAATTTACAGATATCGTCCGGGCCATCGATTATTTCTAATAATACCAACAATCGTTATAACGTTCGGAATTATTCACAGCGTGTAATTTAATATATAAATCGAGTGTTTCGTGTAAAAACTGGGATATATCCATGCAGCTGTTTAACAGGCGGGCTCGAAAGAGGATGTCGTCATCAATAAAAGTATTAATTACACTTCACATAGGTCTAGTCCATTCTTGGTTATTATTTTATGGTTCAATAATTATTCTGTTAATGAGTTGTTTGTGCGTGATAAAAGAACATTTTTTAGGTATTTAAAAGAATTCGCATTATAATCGGCATGGTCCACACACCGAATATAAATCAATCGTGAATCCTAAATGGTGTAAACTATAATTTAATTACATGAGTAAAGTTTATAATTAAATTAATCTTACGGATAGCTATTCATTATAGTAGCCTATATTTTTATAACAGCGTTTATCTATTAGAGTGTAACTAGAATAATAATACGTTGGGAAAAATTTGCAATCTAAACATCTTTTTTAACGCTATGCGAGCACGCAAAAAAATGAGATAGGATGATGGTCAAAATGGCAGGTGATTGAACTCTTCATCCGATACAAAATTTGTTAATTATAAACAGGAAAAGTGTATTGACTTATAGAAAAGCAGATGTTTTTCTAACGTGAAAATAGTTTCCATTTGATTGTGACGTGACAATTTTTCGTAGAACGAAAATTAGTTTCTAGTGAAGGCAAAAAAAGAAAAAATAAAGCAGGCCATTGATTAATTTTAACCTAGATTTTCGGTAGCGAGAAGTGGAAGTGTTCGTTAATGCGTTCTCGATTGCTTTTCGTGTTGCGTCAATCCAAACACATGCTATTTTATTTCAACGTACCGAAGTATATCTTGAAGAAGCACGCAACTGATAAGAATTATCGAAGTGGCTATACAGTGTTAGTTAATTTGACAGGTTTATATACCATCAAAACCAGTTCTAAACACGAAAGAAAGCTTCGAGTCTAAACATTTAGATAAACTATAGTCTCACATTATATAGAGCAATGTAACTAGAGGCCAAGATTGGATATCTCACACTACTCTTGATTAATAGCATGTTAGAATTCGCGTGATTTATAGATCCAAATCTCTGTTTTAAATGCTGAAAGGTTGTGTCTGGACAGTATGGAGCCATTTCCCTTATTTAATTGATTATTATGAGATAAAAGTTAAATTCGTGCTTATCAATAGAAGTAACTGCAACGAGAATTGTACGATCAACTACATAATAAGGGAGTTAGTCATCCGAGTATAATATCTGATGAATATTTATTGGAAGAACAATTTTGCAATATCCGCCAACTCCTGTGAATCAATATGTAGAAGTAGACGTACTTTGATTCAGAATTATCATTATTGCTATAATCGTCTGAAGTTCAAGGGTGACAAGAATTTTTTTTGATATCTTGTAAATATTAAGGACTATTACAAACATCTAGATTAAATCGTTTGCTGATCTTCTGTGTAAGTAATACGAGGAGAATAATTTTAAAATAGGCTAGAAGATACCGAACTTGAAATTTGCATTTAATGATTCAAACGAGACTATTTTTAGCCAATGATTGTTACAATTTTCTCGTTCTATTTCGTTGAAGGTAGCATCAATAAAAATCACGTCTATTTTCTTTTCAAATTTTTAAATATACTTCCGGAAAAATCAAATTTGAGTATGAGAAAATTGGAGGAAAAAAATCATTCTTGTTATTTCTGCGATTATTTCCTAGTGTGTAGCCTTTACATTGACCTATGCATAGTTCTTTGAACTCGAAACGACTTAGTAGTACGAAAATTTCTAGAAAGGGAAGTTTCTTATCTCTCTCTCTCACTCTCATAATTTACCCTAGTAGATCTATACTTCAATTATAATCCCCTTCTTTAACAGGCAGGAAACTAAAGACACCCCTAATTGTGAGATAATTCTTGATCTCTTAACCTTTTAGCTAATTTTTTCTTAACTTATTAATCTTTCTAGTTTCTTAGTTACGAGAATAAAACTCGAACATAATATACTTGATTGATAACTTATTTGCAATAATAAGAATACTGGGCGTTTAGAGTTAATGAATTTATAACTGGTTCCTTCCGCGAAAGTTAAAAATAAGATAAATTATTTTCAGATTTTTTTAGTAGATGATAGGTGCCATTTAAAAAAATAAAGATAATAATCATCATATAGTCATTAATTACTCTTATGTACTCATGCATGTCACGATAAATGGATATTTCTCTCCCATCAGCATTTATCTAATGGTCGTTAGCAACCCCGCTGCATCTCTTCCTCCAAATAACCATTCTACAGCGTATTCGACCGCGTTAAACTAAATAAAAGCATGATATGCAATCTTCGGATGGAACATGAAGTAGTTTTTATAGTTACAGATAGACTAAATGATAAGTTAAATCCGGGATGAGAGCATCAACAATGCTTATCTTACTTGATACGAATGAGAATAAATATGTTAATGTTTTACTTCTGAGTATGGACTTGAATCACGCATTTAGTTTGCATGACATTAATTCACTATAAATATAAAAATAACATGTACAAATCCGCACATTTCTCTTTAAAACATGATTCATTCTACTTACTAAAACAATTTTTGTTTTGTAATTTAAATGTTATTGTACTTTGCTTATCTCAATTCTTTCAAAATTCTACAAAAATTCTAGTCAAAATAATAATAACAGATCTATCTATCGACTAGGATCACAATTCTAAACAAAACTGCATTAACATATTTACGGTGATATGCAAATTAGTCAAAAGGAACCAGGGCATTCACATAACACCCGGAAGAATCTCGTGTGTATCTGTGTGTGTTTTTTTTTTTTTTTGTTTTTAATTTTTCAAATTTTATAATCAGAGACCTTAATATAAATCACTACAAGCTGGTCGATATTGTATATATAAATAGATAGTATTGTTATTCAAACTATCGTATAATCTAGTTTATATACTAATCATTCATAAGATCATAAATTTTGACACTTGAATGTTACGATATAGGAATAGCCCGCATGTATAAATCATGTTTACAATAATCAATCTTGTCATAAAAAATATTTATCGCGGTTATTTTGTACGGAACTATAGATCAGATAACAAAGAATTTTTTAAATTTTCTTAAAAAAATCTTCTATACAATATTTTTTGCACGGAATGTCTTTCTAAAAATAACAAAAAATATATATTACATAACGTTTTTAGATTTTTATCTCGTGAGAAATTCCCTTAAAAAGTCAGAAATTTCCGAGTTTTCTATTAATTTTTTCAACACAAACTTGACGAAAATCTTTATCGTTTTTTGTACCATCTTCTCACAATGGATTTGGAGAGTAATATCTGATTACGTGAAAAATACAAGGGGGAAAAAAATAAAAAATACTTCGGTTACATAGAACTACTGCTGAGTGAAATATTCTTTTATTTTTAGTACAACCTCTTGATATTTTATATGTTCTGTTAGTAACCTTTTCAGCGTGAGAAATTTCTAAGGAAATAATAGAGTTCCGGATTTCTTGCACGTCTTGCCTATAAGACTGTTTTATTTTACCTATACAAAAGAGTCTTCATACTTGTTTATCCGGACTTCAGATATAAAAATACCTAGCCAGCAGCAGTCATAACTCAAAAATTCCTAAAGACAAAACTAAATGAATCATTACATATTAGGTATGTGTTTAAAAGCTTTTGAGTAATTTACATCAAAATATAATTTCATGTTTAATTAATTTGTCATAAGGTTAATTGCTAACAGTCCTATTCCGCATTCTTCATTTATTTCATTTATTTATCTCACGTTTTGATTAATTAATACGGAAACTAAGCTTTTTTTTTTCTTTTGGTAAGGGTGCTTGTCCCAATAAATTTTATCATTAGTGTAAAAAATATAAATAAAAAAGTTAAAAATATTTTATTTTTATTTTTTCTGTAAGAGCATTTCTCAGATTCTTTTATCTATCTACTTTTCTAATCTTGCTGTTCTTTTTTTGCTTGCTGACTCTGATAAGAAATAATGATTTAGAATGGTTGTAACCGAAAATAACTTTGCGTGAAATTCATTCCTATTTTTATTTATGTTTTCAAGTGCTGAAAGTAAATTGAAATAAATTAATTCTAGCAAAACAAAAATTTTCACTATGCTGCTTAGTTTATATCATTTAAGTTTAACATTCATTCTTCTTTTAAAAATAACTGAATATTCTCATTAAATTATCTAAAAGTTTGGCTAAAAATAGCACAAGTTTATATTCTTTACCATAAATTACTCTTATAATTTAAAAATTTATTAATCATTTTTGTAAATTAATATAAGAGAGTGTATAAATTTGCACAGGTTTTTTTTTTAATTTTTAATTAGAAGTTTGGTATACAAATGAAATTCAATTTCTTAGAAAATACTATACATAAACCTATTATTAACCGCTTTCATCACATCTGATATGTTATGTAAGGCAAAATTGCATTAATTTGATAAAATGGGAGCAAAGATACATTGTAAATATGCATTTCAGTGTAAACTAAAAACATTACAAAAACAAGAAAAAAATAAAAAAATAAAAAGCTTAAGTGATTTTAGTATTAACAACCCTTTTATTGAATATTTACATATTTTCCCGATAAATATATAAATTATGTAAGTAATTTTAAGTAGGTCTATGCTGCCCAGTTTTAAGATAAGTATGCAATAAGATATGACAGAATTTTAATTAATCTCTTTTCATAAGTTAACCTTAATGCATTCTACGTAAGAAGTTGGGTGTAAATGATTTTTTTTCTTCTTCAAATACTGATTAATCAACTGATTTTAAATTATATATTCAGTTCATATTCAATTTCAAATCATTGTTTTTGATTTTGAATCATTTTCATTTGGATAATTCAGTTTATGATAAATTCAGAAACAAGGCTTTCATTGATCAAGATTACGAGGGGGGAGAGAGAAAATGCTAGCGTGTTGGAAAGAACGAAGTAATGACATAATTTTAGAAAACGATAGCATTCCAAGTCTCACCCCCACAAACAAAAATTTTAAATCTTGTACTAGGAAAGGGACAGGAGGAAGAAAGTGTACCAGTGACCTAAATGGAGACAAAAAAGTGCCGCCGGACTGTTAGGCGCCTGCTTGGCCTCCAGTAGGCCTCAGTTTGGTATGACTAAGTGGCCCACTTCGGACCAACCTCTTGTTTACAGTGACGGGTTGACCTCTCTCAGCACGTGAGTCATATGCACACTGGTATGTTTAGCAATGCAAAGAATGACCGTTAACTTTAGTTTTATCTCCTCTTCACATTATGTATGTCAGGTCATTGTTTTCTGTACCGTTGATGTTAATCGCAATAAAGTTTAATAGATTCTGTCATTTTGAAATGTTTCGTTAATTACTTGTATAGAGAACTTGCTTAATTTCATATAACGTATTCATGTACAAACAAACTCGAAATTGAATTTTATAGATTTCTAATAGATTAGATTCAATATAATTTATAGGAGTACAAAGAAGAATGGGTAAAGGAGGGAGAGAAATATGATCTAAGCATTGACTACTTATATATTACCAAATAATATTCGAGAATTGTTAATGCCTATATTAAATAAAATCAAGACATATGACTGCGTTAGAATCAATCAAAAACATATAAAAGAAACTGAATGAGATGGCTGCTTAATGTAAAATAAACCTTAAAAAAACATCAATTTATTTGACATCAATAGTAAAAAAATAAAACAGAAATATAGGATGTCTTTGAAATTTGAGAAGATCCACTGCTCACAATGGCAATAGTTTTTCCCTAGAAAAGTTCCAGTTGTGCTAATAAAATATATATATATAATAAATAAATAAATATAAACTTTTCAACTCTGAAGCTGTTTGGATTTTATATTTTGCTTCATGTTTGATTGATTTCAGTAGATCAAAACATTGCCTTGTTTTATCTAAGCAAGAAAACATGTGTAAGCAAATACCTTTCTTATTTAGATAATATACTTCTTTGCTTTCTTGCTTAGTAAATATCTTATGGACACAAATTAAAATTTCAAATAAAGAACCAATTAAATTATCTTAATCATTATTATCTTAGTTATAATGTGAACTATTTAAATGTTTTAGTAAAGTTTAATGTTTCTATAAGATATAATTTTTGATTAAGGATTGACTACATTAAAAATAAACACAATCTGAAATGAGGATAAGTCATAGAATCACTTAACAATTTGTAAATAAATTGTGATGAGTATTTAAATAAATTCAAAATTACAATAGATATTTAAATTTCTATAAAAATTCCATTTATTCTTTTATAAAACTCATTATATAAATGAAATAACCTATATACTGTATCTATATGCCAAAATATAAAATATAGGATAAAGTAAAAAGAAAAAAAACTGAACTTATGTTTTTAAATACATTATTAAATCTTATAATAATTTTAATAATATATATATATATATATTTTTTAAAAACTTAAATATAATTTAATAAATAAGAATTTATAAAAGAAACTAAAATAAATCTTTAAATCATTTACTTTCAAAAGTTAACTACTTTAAACATTGCTGCTAATGTAAATTTCCAATTTTTAATAAAAAAAATTAATAAAATTAAAGTAAAAAAGATGAATGTCTTCCCCTTTTATGAATGTAAAGTCCCAAAATTAACTTATAATTAAGCACTTTCAAGGAATTTTCACATTATTAAAATAAATTCGTGTATAATACGCAATTGATAGGAATATTCCCACGTCAATTTAAAAAAAAAACATGACTAATTAATTTTTTTGTATATTTTCTGAAAGATTTTTATTTATTATTAGTTAACAATTTTTTTCCTAAATGTTTAAATTCTAAAAATATCCATTTAAATTCCTCAATAGCAATGCCACATATTTGTACGGAAAAAAAACAAAGTAATCCTTTACATCAATTGTGCAATTCTTTTTTCTTTTTAAATATTGTCCCGCCCAATTTTTAGCCTGCGGTCAACTAAACAACTTGTCAAATATATAACAAACTGTTATTAATGCAACTAGATGGCTGTCAAAAGAGAAAGTGTAGCCAAACTGGTTTATAAAAGCAGCACCCAATGCTGATCTTATCTATGAAAATAGGGCTTCGATCTACAATTCATGATATGTCAAAGAAATTGTCATAAATCTTTCTAATGTTAAATTATATTTAAATGAGTTGTGACAATGTAACCAGTTCATCAAACAGATTATATCTTACGGTATACAGTATATATATAGACTTACACTGTATTTTAAAAGCATATTTTTACTTAGGAGAGGCTGTATTGTGTACTGTAAATAGTCTGTTTAGCAATGCCTATGCCCTAGTTTCCTATTTATGATAAATTCTGACAATTAATTTCGGTGTCATTTGCCTAAAGCATATGATCTATAAACAACCTTATGGAAAATCTCTTAGCCAAAAATTCTTACAATTAGCTAAGATTAAGCTATAATTTTCGCTATCGATCTTATAATAGTCGAAAAAAGACAATTTTCTATAAAATTACACGAAATTATTAGATATTTAACGTAATTATTTAATTTACATACAAAAGACGGTGCATGAAAAGAGCCGACATGTTATTATGTAAATATCTCTAGATCTACACAATTTAAAATTATATTTATTCGCTTATTGTGTGAAGTTACATATTAAAATAATGAAAATTGCGAGATGATTAACATTTTATAATTAAAACAAGTAAAAAACGTGAACAGAAAAATGCTATTTATAATAGTTATTTACGTCTTTTTTTTTTCCTTGTTAATACATCCGGTTACCTTTTTTAAATTTTACTTTTAAGAGATATATAATTTTAATATATATATATGCTATTTTTGATGATTTAATTAGAGTAGTAGACACATAATTATTTATTTTTAAACTAATTAGTAAGTACAACTGATCAAGATTAGTAAGCATAAAATTACAAAGATTGGCCTTACAAGATGCACTTTATTAATTTCTTTTTTTTAGACAATAAGATATTCGGACAATAAATCAAATTTATATTAATAAATAACATAATACAAATTCTTCCCATAAAACAATTTATAACAATTTATTGATGCTAGTTTGTCATCATTAAAAAGAATAGAATTGCGATGTTATTTCTTAAACAATTCATGAACAAAAAGAATATTATTATTATTATTATTATTCTTTTATGAAATAAAATATATAATTGATGATTTGATTTATTATCGTAATCCACTTATTTCTTTCTGTACGTCATTCATAAGTTAATGATACAGTCGTAAGAACGTTTAGTTGAATGAGAATATGATAAATGGTGTTGCTACTAAAATATATTGAAAATAGGCATTTTTAATACAAATTTCCATCAAATTATCTCTTGTAAAAGTTTAAATATACTTTAAAATGTTGTGTTATTTAATAATTCGATTCGAACCTTTGTGACAGATGTGCATAAATCTACCTTTATTCGGTCGTGACATTTGTGCACAATTCTCGATTATCCTATAATGTATTGTACTTGATCAGGATATTATAAAAGAAATTGACACAGATAACTAATCATTTGAACTTATAGGTCTAATTTGTATAGTTTCAAAAGATATCAACCGGATATCATTGTTTTTCTGTAATAACAGAAGCAAAAAATAAGAACCCAAATCAAGCATTTCGTTTGACAAAAATAAGAGCAATCTTCATAACAATTCCATCTATACACACGCACAATAAAATTTATTACTTAACATTTTTCTCACAACCTTACTTCAACAATAACTGACAAATGACAAGTCGGGATATTTCGTTTTTACTGACAATCCCATTCATCATAATAAGACTCGTTGCTTTAAGACAGACAACTATTGTGCAAAATTCACCCGGAGTCAATCACTTATAGAATGCAAGAAATGAAAACTTGTCGTGTTTTCCATCACACTACGATACAAGTTTAACTAATTTTATAATCCGGTGGGTCATCGCTTTAAGGACACCGCGCGATTTTGTCGTATGGCCATACAATTGAGGCAGAGCGTTGTGTTTTTGTAATTACATATTTTTATTTCTTCTTTTCCTGTTAATTATACTGCTGATTAATCAAACCTAACCTTTTAATTATTTCTTTTTTTTTTATTTGATAACTTTTACGCTCATTTGAAACATTAGCATTTCCTTTCTTGCTTGGTTCAGAATAGAGGTGAATCTATCACTGGCGGCAATTGTAAGAAATCACGATTGAATGAGTAGGCCACCGAAATCAGTTATTAGCTTTTGTTTGATGCAATCTCAAATTAATAACGACTTTTTGTGTTTTCAAATTCATTTTGCAAAATACGTTCCTTATTAGCACTTATTCTTTATAATTACGTTCCTTATTCTTAGCATTTATTATTCCTTATTTTGATTAGAATACCGATTAAGATAAGTGCCCGTCCAACTATTAAAGCCCTTCTTAAGCTCACTAAGATCTCTCAAAGTAGAGTGAAGCACTAATACAATTCATTGTCGTAATGATTACATCCCTTGTGCACTTGAGGAAATACGCGCATAATTTTCTTTGCAACCAATCATCTGACTCGGCCGTTTGTACTGTATGTGTGACCATATATTCTAGAAAAATAAGGCCCTCACGTTAAGGTGGACAAGACATAAAATTCAGTCTGTTTAATGCCCCAGATGTCTTTATCGTTAACAATTTCTAGTTTCATCCATCGTAATTGACACCACTTTCAGTTTACGAGATCCATGCAATACCAATCCTGATTTAAGGCGTACTGTTTTACACGGTCTAATGTCTCGTTTGTTATAACCATATTGAACAGTTTAGTCGCCTCATTCGGCATTGTGGTAACTTCAAGAATGGGCGTTAAAGTACCACCAAATATATCTTTAAAGATTAGAGGGCATAGTTCATTTTTATCAATATATTATGCAAGATATTCCTGAATCTTTATGGTGTTAGTGATCGATATTAACGTCTGGCTATTTCGAATTCTTATACAGTACTCTGTATGGTTTAGATCATGTAGCTGGTAGAAATTTTGAGGTTTAGCATAGTCTTCATTTATTCTATGTAATTCTTCTGATCCACGCTTGGTAGCGGGATAAATTTCAGATCATGGCTGCAGGGAATTTTGATGGACAACCGTAACAATTCGTTCGTAAAAATACTTTGCTTCAAAAATCATACAATAAACCCTGCTCATCATTTTAAAAAATGCCTTTAAAAATGAATTAGAAATATATTCTTTGTAAATATTTATATTATAAATAAAGATATTCACAGTTAATTAACATTGTCATTCATTTTTGTCTTGAACGTTTATTCTGAATATGATTAAGAAGTAGACAATAACACTTGGATAAGTTTACCAATTTTGGTAATGCTCTTGCTGAAACAACATATAGAAATTTGTATACAAAGGTCTTTCTAGTCGCATAAACTACAGTTTGTTTATCTTAACTCATTTATTATCCAGGATATTGACTTTTATTCTAGGAAGATGTTTCCTTTTTCTATTGTTCTTCATATATTCTGGGTTGTAACTACAAATCACTCCGAAATTCAGGTGTCTCCATTGGAAAGCTTAATAAGTTTTTATACCAGATTTATAGACTAAAATATATAGGCCTAGTCTTTAATAGTAAACATGCATTATGCAAAACTGTGACCTATTCTTTAGGCCGTATCAGATACGAAAAACCGGATTATCGAATATTTAATATCTCTTCGACAAAATTATTTTCTATCTAAATTTATGAATAACTCGAAATTTGAATAAAATATCTATGAATATACTGAATTATACATTAAAATCAACTTAAAAATATAAGTTTAATCATGATCTAATTTTAATGTTTTGAGCTATTAGCAGAACATAAACTACTTTTTTATATAGCAAAAATATAAAATAAATTTGTAAGAAGTAATTAAAGTATTTTCTAGAATTTTTAAATGTTGTAAATAAATGTTTTAACATTTTAATCGTCGAATATTTTTCACTAAATTTAATATTTAAATATAAAGTTCAAATATAGAACTGAAATATTGATATAATGTATAAACAGGGTCATCAGGCTTTGAATAACAGTCCATGAGAGTCCGTGTCTGGAAATGAATGAACAAACGTCAGCAGACGTAACGAGATCCGCTGTACTTGGAGCTGGATGGAGGATGAAGTGTACCGAGAGAAGATAGACACCCGTGATTAAATTATTGTTTGGATAAGAAGTTACTAAAGAGTATAGAGATGCACTTTCAAGAAATACGTATACTTTATTACGACGTATCGATATTCAGGATGGCCACTTCGACAATCTTATCTGATGTCACCACTGCATCCTGTCACGGATCATCAGGTTCAACGGACTGTAAGTGCAACCATAACTGCTACATTAACACTTGACATGTCAAATTGTAAAACATCCATACAGCTATATCGTTGTTAATATTAATAAAACGCAGACATTTTTCATGTATGCCAACTACCTCCATACATTCACCTCTCAAAGGATTCGCCTTTCCTCCTGATACAAAATGTATGGAATAAGCCAGAGTAGGCCTATATACAGTAGACCTATACATATTTATACTTACCTTATAACTAATATTCGTTTTTAAAAGTCAGTTATGCTAACCAGAGCATTTTATTTGACAAGGTTAAGCTTTAAATGAGTTCAAATGAGTTTATAAATAGCAGTTTCTATTTATAGACTCATCTGTACAATGTTTACTGTAGTTTATTATTTTTTTTTTATGCATCTCAGAAAAAATTGCTGTTATTTTTCAAATAAAAGTTAACATTCGTCTATCATTTCGTTCAACAAACGGAAAATTTTGTTTTCATACATTAGAATTTAAAAGTTACACATTTCTGTAACCATAACAGGACTGTAACTGTGGAGTGACGGATTTCAGTAACCGTAATTCGCTTAGTTTGAATAAAATCTCACATTAAATTTGAAATAACTTTAAATAATTATAACATTTTTGCATTAATAATAGAATTATTTTATGACTAAATGTTTTGTTTACAGTAGACCTGATTGTTACGCCCAACATGGAGATTACTCACTTTCGCAGTTAATTACAACCACTAGTTTTAAAATAATAAGAAATTTCATGTGAAAAATGTAGACATTTAAGTTAATCTTTTAGAATTTCCCGTGTGTATTTGATCGTATTCATTCTTTTACATGTAAAACCTACGCGATTATCGTGAAATAAATTCGCATTTATATTCATGAAATATTCATAAAATTTCAATATTATTAGCTTGCTATTGCTTACTGATGCTACTTTTATAAAATCCAGCTAAGATTCATTATCTGAAATGCTTTTAGTACAAAGAATTCGTGCTGACAATAGAGAATTAGCGTGTCAGCTGAATCACTTTTTTTGAAATGCATCGATGCATAAAAGTTGCTGCGAAACAACCCAGATGAATACGTTATAGTACAGTTTTTATTATATATAATTTTGAAAATTTGATGAATAATTTATTATTAAAGATTTTCTATAAATTCTTTATATATGAAACGCAAACAATGCATGAGACAACAAAAATGCTCTTGTAAAGACAACCACCCTACGTGGGATGCAAATGGCTCCTTACTAATAGATAAATATGTACAAATCTATTTGTCAGATTGCTTTGATTCAAATTGTTTTCCTAAAAATGAGGTAAGTTCTTTCAACTCCTAAGCATCAATACTTGAAGACATTTATTTCCTTTCTTACATTTCGAAATAATAGGTGCTATCAACAGTTATTTTGGCACTGTTAGAATGAGTTAGGGCTATTTAAGTATTTATTTCAATTTTGAACAGTTCTAATCAGACATTTTAAAAACAGAACACGTGTTTTCTGAGAGAACAAACAATCTACCCTGGAGGATTTCTCTTCCGAAGGAAGAGAAAATAACAAATTAACGGTTACGGAGAAACAAGAGCAAATATTATACAGTAATGTCTTCAGTAACAAGCAAAGAGAAGAATATCTGAAGTATGGCAAGTTTTCAAAAAGTGATGGAAAATGGTAAATATGCTGCCTTCGTTCGTTGTACTCATTGTAACGCGATGATTATTCACTCAATTGGAAATGAAATGAGAAGCTTAAAACGTTTACCCGTTTAATAAAAATAATACAAAGTTTCTTGAAAACTTCTCATTTATTGGCTGCAGTACCTAAAGCTGCAAAGAAGGAATTTACAAAAAATGAGTCGAAACAGATCTGAGACCGTTTAGATTCATATAGAAAGAAGGACTGAAGGATTTACTTCAATGGGTTATCTCGTTTACAAGTAAAATTGGGTATCAATTTAATATCTCCAGTGATATTATCCACAGTTGCTACAGTTTCAAATAATCTAGAAATTGTAAACGAAACTCTAATCTCGCGAGTTAACGAAGAACAGAACAGCTCTTGGTTTTGGTTTAACATGTGATCATTGCTTTCGCCAACATGCTAGTGTATTTTCTTCAGTTATGTTAGAATTGATAAGCTACATTCAGGAATATTGCAAGAGTGAAGCACAAACAAGAGACCACTTTAAAAACATTTTGTTAAAGTTCAATTTAAGTCAGAAATTGAAAATTATGACGAATAAGCACATTAATTAAGCAAACATTTGTGCAATTTTTATGTGCTGCATACAATACGAACTTTGTTTTTATTCACACGTTTGACAAATACTGAAACAGTAATACAATGTCACAAAAATGAATGCTAATTGCAAGAAGCTCTTAGAATATACCAATCACTGGAAGATTAACGTAAACCTCAGTCGAAAATCAGTGAAAGAAGTCAAAACACGAAGGAATTCAAATTATAAAATGTTTCTTTCTATCAAATAAAACTTTCCTAATTCGAAAATGATGTAAACAAATTAAAACTTCATTTAGAAATTTTTTTTACTAATCTAAAACTGTTTCATAATGTAAAAAAGCTGCTATGCCAAGGAAAACAGGAAATGCTACACCTTTCCATTATTACCAAAAACAATTAAATGCAGTAGCAATAGGTGATAATAACGTGACGTGCAAAAACAATTAGAAGCAACAATTGCCATTAATGATCGAAAAATATTTAAAAATTATAGAATAACACTTTCTTGTTTTACAATTATTAACATGATTTATTTTTATAACAGTTGATTGAAAAGCAATATGAAAACCGTAGTTACCACCGTTACTCTCACACTATGTGTTAAGTTCCATCAAGTCGTCGTCGACGTCGACTCCTGGTGACTGCATGGACAAGTCTATCCTTGTCCATGTAGTTTTCTTGGCAAGAGTTGAGGAAGTGGTTTGCCATTGCCTTCTTCCTTGAATGATGTCACGCGCGCGCGGGGAAAGAATGCCTTCCGGGAGGACTTTTATGGGGAACTGGCCTCCTATTTAGTCGTTATTGGCAAGGAGAAAACCCGGAAAACTCCAAGCAGCCAGCCTGTCCGATCGCGGCACGAACCCACGACCGAACTTCCCAGTGTTTAGGGTCCAGTCACCACCGCTATGAGCGGCAACGGAGACCACTCGGCCACTGGTGGGCACTCTCACACTATACTAACTCAATAATATCGAGCGTGTGATCGAAAATAAAGTTGATATACTTCGAAAACACAAACTTACATTCACAGAGAAATTAGTGATGAAATCGAACTATGGCAGTACGATTTCATCCATTAATTATAGTACGAAAGGCTTACACTAATTGCGCTCTGCTTATTATTAACAGCAGAATTATCAGCGTAATTTTCTGCATACTAAAAAGCAGAATTTATCTGAATCCAGACTGCAGAAATGCTATTATTTTTAAGATTTAACAGAGATGTTTAAAAATAAATATTCGAAATGAGTTATAATTATTTCATAACCGTGTTTAACCGTAACGACCGACGGTTACAAAGAGCATAGCCCGGATCGGACTGTAACGGTTACGGTTATAGTAAGCGCATTTATGACAGTTACTATTTTTTTTTTACTATTATATATAGGCTATTTACCCCTATTTTAACTCAATATAATTTATTTGTATTTTTTAAATTTAGAATTTTTTACTTTAAAAGAATTACAG
>NW_019384459.1:805330-810028 GCF_000671375.1 Centruroides sculpturatus
AATCTTGTAAGCTTCTTTCGTGTTTAATAAACGGTTGTGTTGTTTGTAAACGAAGCATCTATCTCTGACTCAACTGCTTCCACATGTCGTTGATTGTTACCGCTCGGCAATCCAAACGGCAAGGGAGACGATGACGATACATATCACATATAATCGTTCGTCGAAAGTTTTTTTTTAATTTCTCCCCCCTCGGCCCCCACAAATGTAACCGCACGTATCGTATTTTGCTGGTAGGAACTACAGTACCTACATATTTGATGAAATAATGTTATGTACAATAGTTAAAAATGTTCTAATGAATATAAAATTCTAGCAATGTGTTGCATGTTTCCCAGATGTTTTTAGGTTTTCTTCAAAATGTAACTTGTATACTATTATTAATAAATAAATAAAACTATCTGTAGTTCAATCTGTTTCTATATCTTTTAAACAAATAACTTTTATACTAACAACAAGCAGTTATCTATTGTGACATCGTCAAAATACTGGGCCGCAATTTTTAACCGTATTATTAATTTTTAATAATAATATATTTTAATTCATTTGTGCATATTTAATTTTGTTATTGATATTATTATTTTGTTATCATCATGAATTAGTGCAATCTGAAAGTAATTAAAATAATAAGTCTCCATTGTTTGAAAACATGTTTCAATCATACATTACAACATTTTTCATTAGTATCTTTTCACTCGGTGCAAGTATGAAAACTATGCTTTGTTGTTAATACTGTAGAATACAGTGCAATGTTTATCTGCAAAAAGATAATACATGAGTTAATATATAATACTTAAATTACTAAAAGTATATTAAATCATAAATTTAGAAAAGTTGAAAAAATAACGTCTTTAAGTTATTTTTTCAATTATGGAATAAGCAACACAACACCAGAAAAAAGTGCAAAAGAGAAGAGCTTCACGAAAAAATGTCTTGTGAGAAATTGACCCATATTCAAATTGTAGTCACGTGATGTAAACAGTATTAAACACAGTTTACTTCACGTGTCACGGTGTGGTTCTGAAAATTAAATTTTCTTAGTGTGAAATTCTCATGATTGTAGAACTGTTTGAGGTGTAGCTTACGTTTTCTCGTATTGGCATGTGCTTTACATTTAATTTAGCTGCTTCTTAATTTTATATTAAGTTATTTCCTACTGAACAATCTTACAAATTTGCTGAAATTATTCTGATAAAACAAAAGCTGGTTAATACGAAAACCAAATCACTTACTATTCTTATAATAATCGAATACTTTTACAACACTGGACTGCACATTTCCAACAATATAATCTCTTCTTACACGGAAGTTAATACAAACAGGAGATTTATGTGAAACCTGTAATATTGCATTTTTTCAATTTAATATTTTCACATAGAATTATACTATTTATAAAAGTATAACGATATCAACGCATATTTTAATTCAAAAACACAAAAGCTAAAATATTTCTTCATAGATCCATACATACATGCTCTAAATAGAATATTACATTTCTGTCTTCTATTTCGTATCTATCAACGGGATTTTTGTAATCATTGACTATCTGAAATAAATGTAAATGTACATTATTACTTTAAAAAATTCAACACTTTTACTATCAAATTATAAGTCAATTTGTAGCACTATGTGCTACGTGTAATTATGATGCATATATACGTATTAATTTATTAATAAAATTTGTATTATTACACATATAGTTTGTTGTAGTATCACATTGACAATACTTTCTACATTGTACAATCATTGTATAGTTCAATGCACGGTTAAGTAATTCTCAAATACGAAAGAAGCCTGTTCTTAGTTCTAATCTAAAATATATTATCTGTATTTCATAATTTAGTAAATGAATGTCAGAATACTGCTCTTTACAAAAATTCTTAAAATTGGCACGGCGTATATATATTCAATAGAGAGGTTGCGGTCGAAGTTTTCTTCTGTAAAACGTCAACGTCAGACGTCGAGAGCTGCTTACAAGATAGCGGCGCTCGACGTTCGACGTTCACGTTTTACAGATGAAAACTTCGACCGCAACCTCGCTATTATTGTTCAGTATTACATTTATTAATAATAGAAAGAATTTCGAGTCATACTAACTAATTAATATTTTTCAATTAAATTAATTATGACTTAGCATAATTGATTTCGGTTATATAAAATAAATTTTCTGATAACTTATCATAGAAAACTGTCTTTAAAGTATTCACTTATAAATATAAATAGAATTGATTCAGGAAGAAAGGCCTACACAGTGTACATGGTTCAATGACATGTTTAATATCAGTTTTATTCATGCAGCGCATTATCCACTACATCATTAAATTAGAAACATTAATTACATCTAATAATAAAAGTCCATTTATCAGACGTTTAATCGTATCTTTGCTTGACGAAGTTGTCATAAACCACTTTATATATTATCAAAATTAATTTTAGCAGACATTTTTTTTTCAAATCAATAATAGGTTAAAATGTGGGAGATGTCATAAATAAAGAAAAAATAAAAATAAAATTAATAGGAAATGTTAGTTCTGTAATTTTAAAATTAATTTAATATGTGACTCATGAATTTTATTTTTATATCTCTATTTATTCCGTCTATAAAAAGAGCCACGTGTACACATCTATTGTGTATAATATATTCCTTTCTTTGCATTTTTATATAGTAAAATATTTAAATTTGATATAAAAATTATAATTTTATTATGATTTTGCAGTAAAATATCAGGAATTATCAAGGATTTCAGAAAAGGATTTATCAATTCATTTAAAGCACATTTTATATCATATACCTGCACATTGTTCATATACCTTATTCATATATTTAAAAAACTGTTTACAAAATAATTTTGTTTTCTTAATTGATATTTAGGCAAGAGAACAGGAGATGGAGAATTGCCTCCTAACGTTCTTTGTTAAAAGGAGTTTCATTATTTCTTTATAATAATGTTTATATTTTAAAACCACACGTGTATTTAGATAAGTTTTATATTTTTATAGTTAAATATACAAAAATATTTCATTGAAAATTATATTCTTGTAATAGTTTTCAATATTTTAATGTTGTAATGATTGTATTCTTATGTTTTTTACATTGAACATCCGTTTTCAAATCAACTTATAGAAATCATTTCCGAAATATCTCATATCCTCATTCCGTATTTAATTATATCAATTTTAATTAGCATTCGTTCTAATTTCATTAATAGATTAATTGTATTAGTGGTAGAAAAAATATACCTAATTAATTTCTAAACAAAAAAGTTGAAAGCAATCGTTTAAAAAAGCCCAACTTTTTCTGTCTACAAATATTTAAATTTCAATTATGAAATTAGAAACAGTATTAAACATTTTTTTAAATGTAAATAACTTTAATTATGAAATTTTTATGAAGGTTTATAATTTATATCCTTAAAATACAAAAAACATGGAGATGTTTTCATTCTGTAATTATATAAAAACACGTTACACGAGAAGCTCAGCAATAAATTTTAGTTTTATTTCAATATAAACCTACGGTTCAATTTTAAAATCATGTTAAAATATTACAAATATTTATAAATTAAACTGTTTAGTATATATAATTTTATTATTAGGGCTTATATCCAGTAAAGTTTATTATTCTGAAGCCACTCATTTGAAAAGAAATCCAAATTAGTACAAGAGAAGCGACAGATAGAACACGTCATTCAAAGGGAAATTTAACACCGATCACCTCAGAAGAATAATTTAATACATTACTTCTACACAAATAAAACAAAGTAGAGCATTGAATACGCACTTTCTACATTCTGAGTATGAAATTTAATCGATTCAGAGATACACTAACCAATAAAAAAATATACTTTTCTTTACAGTTTAAATACTTTCGTTCATGTTAACAAATATGTTAACAAATAAATAAAATAAATGTTAAAAAAACAAATAAATGTTAACAAATAATTGCACCGATATGAGAGTTCCTATTAATAAAGTATTTAGTGAATTTAGTTCAATGGCTTATTAAGAATAATACGGGGATGGATGGCCTATTGTACCAATTTCGGTCTTAACGAGACTCAATTTCGATGCTACGTACATATTTTTAGTCCACGACAAATACTTAAATCATGAGAAAGTACCATTGAGTATATGATGAACTATTAACCTCCTAAATTTCTTTAAAATGACTCTCAAGTCCGCCTTGAGTTTCGAAACTTTAAGAGTTTCCTTAAACATGCCCTGTGAAAACTGTGCTTAAACATGCATAAATGATACAAATCTTAGAAAGATGGTATGCGATTGTTAAATTTACGATAATTTAGATTTAAAAATTCATATATAAATGGGAATCTGAAATATCTTAAGGGTGATAATTTAAGAAAAAGTATCAAAAGTCTACACCTCAGACTATATAAAAACTTCAAGCAAACTTTCTAAATTATCGCTTCGTAATTTAACTATCTTTTTACAATTTTTCTATACAAAAATTATCCTATTTCTATATTAATATAATTATAAAAATAAAAAAATATTTAAAATATTCTGTAACGCAATCCATCCTCCTCACTACTTTACCACAACAAACTTTTAAAAAGTCAACACCAATTAAGATTCGAGGGTTTCTTAATATTACTCATCATTAATCATCGTCAGCGATATTAGTTAACAATTTTACAGGGTTACACCTAAATATATATAAACTAAATATATATATATATA
>NW_019384459.1:813093-844822 GCF_000671375.1 Centruroides sculpturatus
TTTTAAAATATTTTAGATAATATAAAACCGTATGTTTCTTAGATTAAAGTGTGTTAAGGGCCAAGAAGTTTTTGTAATTCCATAACAACAAGTAAACATAGGCGATGGAAATTTGTGGTTTTAATATCTTGATAACCTGTAAATTAAAAAGTTGGCTGAGGAGGGGCAATAAATGCCCGAAACGTGTGTAAATAATATCAACACGTATCATCTAAATAAAATTTGATGATAAAAATTGCCAAGTGCCTGAAAATAAATACAATAATAATTTGTGTTTGAATTACTACTAATAACTACTAGCACGGTTTCAAAGTACCAAAATGTGAATCTTACTATACTGCAATTAGAATACTATTACGTTATACAAGCCGCAGTCAAGTATTTGAAGCTGTATGAAGACAAACTGATATTAAATTCTTCAAATACTAGACAGGTTGCGGCCGACGTTTTTAACGCGAAAACGTGTACGTCGGACGTTCAGTGCCGCCTTCCTGTAAGCCTAGAAGTTTGACAATGGCGTTTAGAACGTCGAGCATGATTCTACTGACGTTCCAAACGCCATTGTCAAACTTCTAGGCTTACAGGAAAGCGGCACTGAACGTCCGACGTACACGTTTTCGCGTTAAAAACGTCGGCCGCAACCTGTCTAGTATTTGAAGAATTTAATATCAGTTTGTCTTCATACAGCTTCAAATACTTGACTGCGGCTTGTATAACGTAATAGTATTCTAATTGCAGTATAGTAAGATTCACATTTTGGTACTTTGAAACCGTGCTAGTAGTTATTAGTAGTAATTCAAACACAAATTATTATTGTATTTATTTTCAGGCACTTGGCAATTTTTATCATCAAATTTTATTTAGATGATACGTGTTGATATTATTTACACACGTTTCGGGCATTTATTGCCCCTCCTCAGCCAACTTTTTAATTTACAGGTTATCAAGATATTAAAACCACAAATTTCCATCGCCTATGTTTACTTGTTGTTATGGAATTATTTTTGTATTTATGGGTTATTTTTGTAATTCCATAACAACAAGTAAACATAGGCGATGGAAATTTGTGGTTTTAATATCTTGATAATCCGTAAATTAAAAAGTTGGCTGAGGAGGGGCAATAAATGCCCGAAACGTGTGTAAATAATATCAACACGTATCAACTAAATAAAATTTGATGATAAAAATTGCCAAGTGCCTGAAAATAAATACAATAATAATTTGTGTTTGAATTACTACTAAGATTCACATTGTTAAGCCGTTCGTTCGTTCGCTCGCTTACTTGACGGCTTGCCCCTACCGAGCCTTATGATATTAATTGAAGAAATTCCTGTTCGCGCCCATATTTATGGCATTTTAACTTTATCTCAGTACTTACCAAAGAACCAATGTTTATACTAGAAATGACTGTATAACATTACCCCGTATTGATTTTTTTTCTGTTGATTTGTTGTGAAATATAATGTTTAGGTGATTAACTTTTAAAATTATAACGTAGTTTGATGTTTAATTAATGAACTTTTTCTTAATTCTTCTCTATTATCAAACACTTTTGTTTATCCGACCGTTTTGTCCGCCCGTTCAGGTCGGATAATCCATACTCTTCTGTATATGTGAAGTCATATGCAAAAGAAATCTATATTTTACAAAAATTAGAAAAAAAAAACAACCTAGAAACCAGATCTGGATTTTAAAACCAAGGAGCGGTAACCCTGCTCCCGACGGGTCTCGTTCTCATTCTCCAATCTTCTTTGGTATCGCTGGTTTTGAGCGCGATCTTTGAAACTTCGCCGGCCTCGGCCACGATGCATTTTCAGTGAAATTAACTTATCCAATTTCGAAATTCCGTTGCGTGTCGCTCCGGGTTGAATTTTTGCCGAGGCCTAACGAAAATTTCCCGTTTTTGAAAAAAATAATCGTAGTTATTGTGTATCGTCCGAAATTATTTTATTATTTTGTTCAAATAATATATATATTTATGAATAAATGTAAAAATAAAACAAATTATATTTTGGAAGTTAGTTTTAATATAAAAGTATAACGACGCGCCATCTAGTTTCAAAAACGTTTCGATGATGAAAGGAGATATCTCCGGTCAATCGGTAAAGGCCAGCACGTGGCGACCAGAAATATGTGGAGAATAACATGGGACAGGTAAATGGGATTTGTCAAAGATTCGTTTTTCAAAATTCGATTTAACAACATTCGTATTTCCAACTTCCCAACGAACAACGCATGCGCAAATCTCGCACTACTGCCTGTTTGTAGAGAGTGTCGTCATTTTGTATTTTATTTTGACTCTGTTCTTGGTCCCGTGAATACCTACAAGTCTGTTTTTTTTTATGCGCGCATGATTTGTGCACCTAATACTCTGTGCCAAATTGCAACTCCTGACATGTACTCCTTCATACCTCTAAGCTGGTAACACATCAGGCCGTGCGATTTTATAAACAAGACATAGTCTTGTCAAAAATAATACTACACACAGTTACCAGATAATTAAATTACAGTCTAACCCCGTTTATCTGGCTCAAACGTGACCTGGTTCGTTCCGGATTTTAGGACATAAATAACGCAGTTTATAGACTTTTTTTATTTCTGTAACAACCACTTTTCTTCCTTCAGACGTCATTTTCTCGGTATTTGCTTTATTTCACAATTGTTTGAAGATGATTCTTCTCTCTCTCTCTCTGTCTCTCTACGTGCGTCACAAACTCTATATTTACGGCATGGCCATAAACCATTAACGAAAATGGGAGTTGATTGAGGATGCAACTCGTACAAATCTTAAATACTAAAAAATTCTCTTGCCCAAAACTACTGGAGTTTCTTGTGTCTCACTTGATAAAAATTCTAACTCACATGATATCAGATATACAGTATACTTTGAAATTATCATTGCTGTTGCCTGATTGAAAACTTTATTCGATTCAGGTGATTTGGGCTGTGTTTTTTTTTGTACTACTATAAAACTATTCAGTTCTTTTTGTAATATGAAGATTATTTTTCTACAAGATACATCAATTCCAAAATAAAATTTAAAAGTAAAAAATAAAAAATCCAGCGAGAAGTTGCTTAACTTTCCCGGCAACAATTCCTGGCGTCACCAGTTATGATATTTTATTTAAAAACTCTTTATAGTTTTAACTATTATAAAAGGGCAAAAATCTTAATTTTGAAAATACGGGAAAGATTTTATTTTATAAAAAATTAAATTGTAATTGCTAATTACAAGTAAAATCGTCATTAAGTCAGACTCTATTGGAGATACACACGAAACCCTTTATTATTTCAGAAAATTTCGACAAAAAGCTCAACAGTTATTAAGCTTCAAAGAAGGTGAACAAAATCGTGCCCCTACACTTACACACAGAATAACATCCATATATAGAGAAAAATCCCCAGAATTTTTTGCATTTCTCGGTGTTTTAGATCTCGAGTTCAAAAATGTAAAAATCTAGGGGGTCATAACATCCGGAAGTAACATTACACACAAGTAACATTGTAGATGAGAAAGTTATCTAGTATTTTATTTTATTATTTTTTTTCAATTTCAGCTTTAAGCATTTTGAAAATAAATGGCATCAAATAAATAATATCGGCTTTTCTATGCGGGTAATTTAAATATTTCTGCTACAAAAATTTACGATGTTTGTCATTCAAATCTTACTACATGTTTTGAATAACACATAAGTTAGTTTGCGTGTTTATTCGTAAGACGACAAACACGCAAAACTTTATTTAAATTACAGTAATACCCCGAACTTACGCGATAGGTGGGACCGAGCGGTAACCGCGTAAGTCGGGGTATAATTTCGCATATAAATACATACAAATAATTTTTAATTGGGGCCGGAGACTAAAGAAAGCAATAATTTAGAAAAAAATGTTTAATAAAATCTTAGATAATACATATGTATAACAAATTAGGCCTATATTATTTTACAATTTTTCACATTTACTTGATTATTACGCCATAATTTTAACATTGTTTCCATCTCAGCGATAATACTGTGACGTTTACGAATGATGCTTGAATTTAAAGATTGAGCATTTTTCACAGCTTCGAGAATTTTTTCTTTGCCTTTTATAATTGTTCTGACCGACAATTCCGGTAGATCAAACTTCTTTGCCAATTCACAAATTTTCATTTTTGTATCGAAGTCTTTAATAATGGGTACGTTCGTAAAGTCAAACGAGTTAAACGCGTTAGTAACGAATCGTTCGAAAAGTCTAACGAAATAGGAATAACGATGACTTCATTCTCGCTTAACTCGTTCGACTTTACGAACATACCCAATGTTAACTTTACATTCCAAAGATAAAGTTTTTCTTTTCTTGTTTGATGCAGAAGAATTAGTTCTACTTCATTTGGATGACATAGTAGAGTCTCTCGAGTCTCCGTAGATATAACAAACACAGAAATAAATAACACAAAATAAATTGTAGCTATGTGTGGATTCCGCGCGACACATCCGAACATGTAAGCTGAACAATAGTGTGGGGGGAGTGAGTAATCAAGGGTTGCGTGGCGCTCAAACAAAAGACGAATCGACGAGATTTGAAAATCGCGTAACTCCGGGTTCGCGTAAGTCGGGGTAGCGTAAGTCGGGGTATTACTGTACTAGTAACTAGATATTTTGTAGGAAAACTGAGTTCCGTGGAGAATAAAACTAAACCTATATGAAAAAGGTTAAAAAAACTAATCTAAATCTAAAACAAACGAGAAATTATTTTTTATTCTAACATCGGCATAATGCCGAGCTGCATTTTTAAATCATATTTTTAATTTAAAAAATATGCACTCCACCTCGAATTAGTAGCGTTTTCTCCTGTACATCATGCTTTTCCTTTGAGTCCTCCTAGTATAACGGATAGACTAAATATTTGTTGGTCCAAAAATACTTGGTTGCTGCATCCCGAAAATACAGTAAGTATCGCAATAAATATTTTAATTAAGTGTAATAGAATGTTTTATATAAAATGTATTTTTACAGCTTATTTAATTTATTTATCATTACTCATATTGAACCAAATAGATTAACCATAATATATTCATAAAAACAAGCATTAGAATTTGATAGCATATCGATAAAAAATCAAATACTGAAATGACATATTTAAGGAACGACTTCGTTATCAAATATTTCATTATCATTAATCGTTCGTAAATTACTAAACAGTATAAATAATTAATTAAACATGAGAAGAAGAGAATACAGTTGATATAAACCTATAAACACGAAGCATTACATTGAAGTTAGGCAGTAAAAATGTTACTTTGATAAACAATGGTTTAGGGCTTCATTAACTAATAAGATGATATGGAAGACACTTTTTGAGTATATATTTCGATCTAATAGCTTTTAATGTTTATTACTACACAAAATCTTTCGTTCTGAATTTGTAGAGCGAGGTAAGTTTTTAAATTGAAAAATGTTATTGAATCATTTTCTACTCGTTGCTAAAGTATTCTTTGTATTATTTGAAATATTTTTCGAGTAATTGTAACATACTACTATGGAAATTTGTATGGAATCTTATCTTGATAACATTTGTTTCGTTAGGCAATTTGATCCTTTTCTTTCTGTATGTGAAATTTTCGGATTGAACTTTATAGAACCTTGCAAATGCAGAAAGAGTAAAATATCTGCCCCTCTTTTCTCCACGTACGAAAGAATAATTGAAATATATGCATGGGTCGTTGTAATATTTATTTCCATCATTTTCGTGGTCGATATTCCATGCGCTAGAATATTTAATGTGTTCGAAGAGCATGCTTTTTACTCTAAACTCTTGCCGTTAACTTGTTCTTTGTACGTTGCCTTGCAATTCAGTATTGTGAAAAGAAAAAAGTTTAATGTCCATAATTCCATACTCAAAAGTAGGTATGAAGGTGACGAAAAATGCCTTGATAAAGCTCAACCATATGTACTGATTTTCTTTTCGTACACAGTCGTTCTACCCGCTTTGTTTGCCGTTTTAATACCATTGATTGGTTATCCACATGTTAATATTGGAAATAAATACAAAATTAGAGCCATTACATGTTTGGTCGGTATCCAAATTTGGTTTATGGTAATATTTATTCATTTGTCCTCTATGCTTACTATAAGCACGCTCACTGCATTAGTCGCATCGAACAGATTATCTAAAATCTCCTCAGAATTACAAATAGTAAATAATGCGACAAAATATTATCTCCAAAATCTAATTGAAAAATTTATGGAACTATGGGAATTTTTTCAACAAGTAAACGAAAAATGGGAGCTTCTTTTGCCTCTCATTTACATACATTTTGTATACGAAACCTGCTTTATTTGGTACGGAGTCCTTTTTGCTAAGACGAACCTTATCGTTCGCCTATTTATGGCTATAATTGCGTTACAATTATTAAGTTTAAGCCTATTAGTCTGCTGGGGATTGTCGACTTTAACATCGATCGTAAGTAAAAATTAACGTATACCATCTCGTGATTTATTTTTATTTATGAAAATGTAATAATATTGTTCCAGATATACGACAATTTCATCTCTGTCGAAAAATATTTCTCTGCTCCTCTGACCTTAACATACAAGTTAAAGGTATAATATATTTCTCNGTATACCATCTCGTGATTTATTTTTATTTATGAAAATGTAATAATATTGTTCCAGATATACGACAATTTCATCTCTGTCGAAAAATATTTCTCTGCTCCTCTGACCTTAACATACAAGTTAAAGGTATAATATATTTCTCTTATAATATAATGCAATTTTTATTTTTATTGATATTTTAATTAACATTTTTGATGTTAGATCGTTTGCTTTATGAAGATATTTGGAGGATTGCCCATTGGAATATCCATTGGAGGATTTTTCATCGTGAAAAGGAACTTCTTGATTCGGGTAAGATCACAGTTGTCTAGGCAAATCTAGCTTTTTGCTTTTTGTTTAAAATACCATAAAAATAAATGTTATCATAACTTAACAGTAAAAAAATTTAGAATAAAATATTTCTTTATACTGTTTACAGGCAGCCAATGGTATTTATTCGGTCTTCTCGACTTTAGTTGAAGTAACAGGAGTACTGGACAAAAATAGATGCACTTCAAAACTGTATGCATCTACACGTAGCAACGACACAATTCTGTAGAAAGATTTAGTTATGTTTCATTGCAGATTGGATCAAATATATACGAAGTATATTCGTGCACCCAATGTAAACAAAACAAATTTTATTTTTTGTAACCACCGAAAAGGAGTTTATAAACGAATAAACAAGTTTGTTATGCCTTTTTTTTATTTTTAATTGTCTACTTGGAGTAGTTACTGAAAAGTTACTACAGTATTACAGGTAATTTAATAAAGAAAATTTGTTTTTTTCTGAACTAACTCTCATTGTTGTGCCAGTTTTTAAACACTAGTGTAAAGTCCTATTAATGAGTAATGCCCAAGTAGACAATTAATTAAAAATAAATTAAAAATAAGGACTGTAAGGCAATTATAATTAATGAAGTTTGTTATGTCCTTCTAATCCGACATTCACCAGAGGTCAACTACACTCATAAAGACAATTCACAGAACTTATATTTGTATGCATTTAGGGTCGGAGTTTTCACCGGTCCCTCTTCAATCTACAGACAATTAAAATTATTTTGTAATTTACACTTTATAAAGCATGTAAAATTAAAAAAATGATCCTGGTTTGGGGGCTCCGCTGTAGGATGTAAAGCGATAATCGGCGCTCAATGGATTAATAAATAAATATGAAGATCCCGACAAACTTTTACATTCAAAATGGTGTGCGATGTTTAATATTATATGATTGGCAGAATTTAGATCACGTGTCGTAGACGAAAACATGATTTCGATTCGCTACGTGTGACATTTTTTGATGCTTATTCTTTATATATATTTTGTTACTAATGTAAGCAGCTAAATATTCTGCTGGGCAAATGTGCTGCACTGCCCTAAGACGTCATCAATTGTATGAATTTAAATACTTATTCTTATGTAGTAAAATCGTTTTAAACTTTTACTTTTTATCCGCGACTATAATACTACGTGTTTAATATTCCAAAAATACTTGATTATAATATCTAGACAATGCATGAAATATACATAAGAAAACTGAATATTATAATTTGATAGCGTATCGATTGAAAAATTAAATATTGACATGACTTAATCAAGGAACGACTTCAGTATCAAAAATTTCATTATCATTTATCGTTCGTAAATTATTAAACAGTATAAATAATTAATTAAACATGAGAAGAGGAGAATACAGTTGATATAAACCTATAAACACGAAGCATTACATTGAAGTTAGGCAGTAAAAATGTTACCTGTTTAGACAATATTTTTCTGTTTGCGAGTTTATTTATTATGACAAACTGTACACGATAATATGGAAGACACTTTTGCGTATCCCTTTCGATTTCATAGTACATTACACATTGGCAGATGATCGCGCAGTACACCAGAAAAATCCTCAAAAATTATTTAACTTTAATTATAAATTAGCTTTAGTCCAGAAATAAAATGTGCAGATGTAATACTGTATTTAAACTGACACACATAATCAATTAATATAAAGTTAAAAAGTTTTATTAAGTAAAAGTTTATATACACATTTAATTGTTCAACACAATTATAATTCTGGCTTAAACATATGCTTACTGCAACTTTTTTCTTTAGTTTTTATTTTGGTCCAACATCGAGACGATACCTCTCCAGTGTTGACACATGCATATTATAGGCGAAAATCCATTATTTTCCGGTCAGAATTTCATCCTCAGTTGAGAGGTTTCAAACGACCGAAGACGGTGGTAAATTGTCACCGTTGACTTTAATTAACTGAAGTGGAAGAACACAGTAAGCGATGACAAAGGACATGATCATTCCAAAAATCGTCAGCAGGAAAGGGAAGACGCCATACCGCCATCGAAATCGAATAAATGAAGTCGCATCCGGTTCATTAGGTCACAGCCAGGTAAAAGTCCAAATCCAGGTAAAAAATGTCACATCCGGGAAAAAAGTCACATCCGGTGAGAAGACCTTGATGATTTATTTCTTCCAGAAGAAGAACTTCTTCCACCAAGGCTTCTTTTTCCTCTGTTTCAGGATCGATTTACACTCCTCTTGCAGTCGTTGCTCGCGTGCCTGTCTCTGCACCGACCATTCCGGAACTTCTGGATATCTGTTCCAGGTAATCGATGACAGACGACGTGCTCTCATCGGGAATGGTGACAATCACCCGTTTCTTGTCGGGTTGACCAGATTTCTCCTTCGCACCACCCTCCAGCACTTCTTTCGGACGCACGCGAATCACTCGAATCGAAGAGGAAGACGTTTCTGATGTCGAAGAGCTATCCTCTGCACTTTCTCCTCCAGAGGTATTCCATTTCTTCAACGCTTTGAAATTATCCATTCTGCAAGCAATAAAGAAACGAGAGTTAAATTAAGACAATATTAAAAAGTGAAATGAAAATGTAATAATATATGTAGGATAGAAAATTATATAAAAAGTTCGTTTTAATTATATGAAACATNTATAATGCAGTGTTAAAATTTATCGTCTTAACATGAACTTGGAGCTACCATGTACAGTAAACAACACAATTTATCCTAATTATGATAATAAAAGTTGTATGGTTTATAAAAGTTTTGCTATTCTGTTGATTGTCATTAAAATTAATGAAAATATTCTAGAAGAAATCAAGAGAAAACAAAATGACGAATAAATTCATTTATTCTAATTCATTAATGTTTAGATTAATTATAGCAGTGCAAATGTCATTTGGGATACAATGTGTATGTACAGTATATGTAATATACACATACAAAATTATTTTGGGAAATTTATTACTTGAAATTATTTTGAGTTTACTTTAACAATTCGATTCGATTGACGAAAATTAACAATGAAAAGATTTTTTGATAATCTGAAACCGTGTTGTGACTTTTCTTTGATTCTTAAACACTATGTAGTGTATAAAATTTAAATACTTGGCGTTCTATCATCTTTATTTAGTTCAACTGAACTAAATAAAGATGATAGAATACCAAGTGTTTGAATTTATTACACTACATAGTGTTAAGAATCAAAAATGAAAAGATTGAATGCACTTTCCAAAAATAAGTCAAAAGCTCGATTCTTCTCATTGAAGAAACCACACAACGATTGCTATCGAAATATTCGTTCTGGGAAAATTATCATTGCTAATTGTGATTTTCCACTTAACAATGTTAAAAAATACCTAAATCTAGAAAGATCAGGAACTAAGCTTACCCAAACAATAGCTTCAACTAGAGTAAAACTCAGAAAACACTCGAAACAATTCACTAAATCGCATTCGAACAAAGTAAAAGACAATTGTCGAAATTCTATTGTTGCGTCACGACTCAGTTTGATGTTAAAAATTTCGATTTTTTGACAGAATTTCGGGGTTTCCGCGTCTGTCTTTCTATAGAGACAGATCATTCTGCTTTTTGTCTGTAGTCTTTCACTCATCCGCACAGAGACGAGGTGGAATGAATTTTGTAAGCGTTTGGATGTTCGAAGACTCTCATAAACTGAATATATTTGAGTACTATTCGAATTAAATGGAGCAATGGTAGAGTCTTCTGGAACTGTTGTTTCTATATTGTTGTCGGGCTGCAACTTGAAACAACTGTTGTCCGCCTGTGTGACCTTCCTTAATCTCGAGAACGCAGTTAGATAAATGAAAGTCGAGATTAGTTCTGAAAATATTAGGGGCGGAAGGTCCCGATTAATTATATAGGGGAGACCGGGGCAACTTCGGCATACGGGGCAAGTTTGTCAATTGCATTTTTTTAAAAAACAAATTAAAAGGAGACTCTGGTTATAGGTTAGACCAGTGTTTCTTAACAGGGGGCCGCAGCCCCCTAGGGATCCGTAAGAAGTTTGCCGGGGGGCCGCCAAATTATGCAAAATTTCCTTCAGAATATAATAAAAAGAAAATTGATGTATAACCGAATATCATATTGAAAAGTGAAATAACAAAGATAAAGTTTTTGTATTTAGTTTTTTTATTTATTTCTTATTTCTTCCTACTTACAACTTTGTTAGTACAGTACAGAAGAAATAAATGCAAATATGCTACTTACACCGCAGTATTTACTTCTTTTATTCCAAAGTAATTCTAAGAAACTATTAATGCTTGGAATTTTAAAAATAAAGCAATAATAAAAAAATCAATTTATTATAGATAATTTAACAAATATAAATTATTATTNATCACTCTAGAAGTGACCAATTGTCATACGAGAGAGTTATCTAAACCTCTCACTGCTGGCGATACACGCAGCAGTGAGAGCAGTGTGCCTCTCAACAATGGGTCTGAAAACGGGATCGAAGCGCTTACCAGGACTGCTCCATACTCTAACACGATGATCGTCCGCTACTAAAAAGAATTTGTATTCGTCTCTAAAGAAAAAAACTACGTGCTGCCAGTTCGTAGCAGCCTACATTTCTCTGTCATGGCACTACGTCAAACCAAGACACCATTGTTAGGCTGCTGATGGTACTAGAAAAGACAATGTTTTCGGCTAAGCGTGACGTTTTTCGATGCTTGTTTATATTTTAGATTTTTAGCTTGTTCACGTATGTAGAAGTATGTATTTCTCTGTATCTGACTTGTCTGAAAAGTCAGTTTAAACTTCGAGATTTTATTAATTACTTCTTGCAAAAATTTTAATTAATTAATTACACTGGTCTACAAAATTTTACTTTTTGTGTGCCTTTTAAATAAATGCTATGTTTTTATACTAATTTGGGGTTACTGAATACGAATATACAAATAAAATTTTAAAATTAGCTCTTGGTTTCAAAATATCGCAAATATTAAATACTATGAATTTAAGTAAAATATCAAAGAACCTCAACGGTATTTATTTTAAAAAAACATTAATTTATTTTGTTTTTGTAACTTTTTACATAAAATTGAGAATTAAGAAATAATACCAAAATATTATAACATTTTTTAATCAAGACTTTCTCTTGTTTTTCACTTGTCTTTTGTAGTCACTTTCAGGGATATCTCTTTTCAAATTCCAGCAGTAGTTCGCTAGCATTGACGCATCCCACCGGCCCTGGTATCTTTTTTCCATTGTCGATATGTCTTGGTGGAATCGTTCGCCATGTTCTTCACTTACTTCACCGCAATTGGCAAGAAAAAATTCAAGATGAGAGTGAAGAAGATTAATTTTAAGGGACATATTGCAAACCATCTGCTGATACTTTTGTAGAAGATTGTTTACAAGCTCATCATAATTTTCACATCTCCTGTAGCCTAAAAAACCATGAACGACTCCTCTAAAAGACTCTCATGCCTCCTTTTCAAAGCTCTATAAAACTGAATCAAAGTTTCGTCCTTCAGAATTTCTCGAATTTGAGGACCAATAAAGATTCCTTCTTTTACTTCGGCATCGCTTAGACGCGAAAATTTACTTCGCGGATATTTGAAGGCTGGTCCATCTTTATTGACAGCTTTGACAAAGTTCTTTATTAGTCATAACTTTATATGTAAAGATGGGAGAAGCGTGTCACAATAAATAATTGCTCGTTATTTTTTAAATTGCAACTTTAAAAATTTTGAAAATAAACGGCTTATAGATAAATAATATAGTTTTTTCGTTTCTGTGCGAGTGATTTAAATATTTCTTTCAAAAGAACTTACGATATTTCACACGAACGAAAGTTACAGGTTTTTAATGTTTTTGCTTAACATGACAAACATGCAAACTTTAATTAAAATCACGAAACATCATAAGCATTAAAATCTACATTAATATTACCGCTATTTAACACTTATTTGATTTGTACACGAAAAAAGTTAAGTATAAAACGTTTTTACTATTTTGCCAGCAACTACAACGTGTAGGCTAAATATTTGTTGGTAAAAAATACTTGGCTATTGTAACTCGATTACACAATAAATATCACAATGAACATTTTTTATTGAGTGCAATAGATAAATGTGGTGATACGGTTGGACATAGAGACATACAGTCATTGTATGATATGATGCGCCATATTTTTCTACTGATGTTGCAAATGCCAGCTGTAATTGGCCAAAAATGGCGTTACAGAAATGCTCGATATAAGACAAATCTGGAGACCGAAGTGTAGAAATGTGCCTGAGAAACCCTAGGTATATGCGGCCGCTAGGGCCGGATTAACCCACTTTGGGCCCTAGACATTTTCTTCTTCAAAGTCCCCTGTCGGCTCTTTCAATTAATAAATTTTGTTACTATTATTTCTATTAAATCGCATACGGACACTGCAGCTGCTTAATAAAAAATAAAAGCAAAATTATTTAATAATATTTCACAGGATTTCACTGGAATATATATAGTTAATATTATTCTTATCGCTATAAAAAAAATTCTAAATTATTGGGAGTTCCCTTTTACTTTCAATTAGAAGAAACATAAGAATACGAGGGTTTGTTCAAAAAGTTCCCGAACTTTATTTATTACAAAAAAATACTTCACATACTTCACATATTTGTCAGGGTCCCCTTCAAAGTAGTCTCCTCCGCAACGTATACACTTATTTCAACGGTGTTTCCACTTTTTGGAACAGTCCTGGAACGCTTTTTCCGGAATGCTCATAAGCTCCTCCGTCGTTTTTTTTTCTATCTTTCGAATGGTGGCAAATCTTTTTCCTTTGAGCGTGTTTTTTAGTTTGTTGGAGAACAGGAAAAAGTCTCTTTGTGTCAGGTCAGGTGAGTAGGGGGGAGCACAGCGGTCTTGTTTTTGGTCGAAAACTCACGAGTTCTGAGGGACAAATGAGCCGGCGCATTGTCGTGATGAAAAAAAAAAACATTTACCGCTTCTCCAAAGTTCGAGCCGTTTTCGCCTGATTCTCTCTCTTAGGTGTTTCATAACACCAGGTAGTACGCCGTGTTGACTGTCTGGCCTGTAGATAGGTATTTGTGATGCACAACCCCCTTTGCATCCAAAGAAACAGTCAACATCACCTCAACATTTGAGCGAACTTGTCGAGCTTTTTTTCGAGCACTGTTTCACCCACCCGTGGGAAGTTTCCATGAAGGATTTTCGGAGTTTCACACAGAATTTCACAGAACAACGCTGCTCTTTCAAAGAGCTGATTTCCGCGGATCCGATTTTTCTCCGAATCCCACAAACACCCCTTCACATAAACGGCAGTAACTAATCACCAAAACAAGATATCAACAAATGGGTTGAAGGAGGTTTCTCGGGAGGTTTCCGCGGACACAACGCCTCCAAGCGAATTAAAAAATAACTAACTGGAGGCGCGCTATTGAAAAAGTTCCGGAACTTTTTGAACCCACGTTCATTTTCTTTAGATTTTAGAATTCACTATAACCATATAAAAAGCAATACTGTATATTTTTGTTTATTATATACAGTTGTCCAACAGAGAAGTAAACTATCTTATTTACAAATCTTTTCAAAATAGACAGTTTGATCGGGCAATTCTAAAAACCGGGCCCTAGACATTTGTCTCATTTGTCTATGCGATGATCCGGCCCTGGCGGCCGCGTATTATCTTCATGAAAGATGGCTGTTTGAATCCCTGTCAGGAAAGTCAACTTGGTGCAGAATTTTCTGAATGTAATATTGATACTATGCCGTCAATCCTTCGCATCACTCTAGAAGTGATCAATTGTCATACGAGAGAGTTATCTAAACCTCTCACTGCTGGCGATACACGCAGCAGTGAGAGCAGTGTGCCTCTCAACAATGGGTCTGAAAACGGGATCGAAGCGCTTACCAGGACTGCTCCATACTCTAACACGATGATCGTCCGCTACTAAAAAGAATTTGTATTCGTCTCTAAAGAAAAAAACTACGTGCTGCCAGTTCGTAGCAGCCTACATTTCTCTGTCATGGCACTACGTCAAACCAAGACACCATTGTTAGGCTGCTGATGGTACTAGAAAAGACAATGTTTTCGGCTAAGCGTGACGTTTTTCGATGCTTGTTTATATTTTAGATTTTTAGCTTGTTCACGTATGTAGAAGTATGTATTTCTCTGTATCTGACTTGTCTGAAAAGTCAGTTTAAACTTCGAGATTTTATTAATTACTTCTTGCAAAAATTTTAATTAATTAATTACACTGGTCTACAAAATTTTACTTTTTGTGTGCCTTTTAAATAAATGCTATGTTTTTATACTAATTTGGGGTTACTGAATACGAATATACAAATAAAATTTTAAAATTAGCTCTTGGTTTCAAAATATCGCAAATATTAAATACTATGAATTTAAGTAAAATATCAAAGAACCTCAACGGTATATATTTTANATATATATCATAAAACCGTGTTATATGTTGGTTGAAGTCCGGGTTCTCACATGAAAACACTGGTCTACAGAATTGAACCTTTTGTATGCCTTTTAAATAAATGCTGTTTTTATAGTAATTTGGGGTCACTAAATTCAAATATACAAATAAAAAATTTTAAAATTAGCTCTTGGTTTCAAAATATCGCAAATATTAAATAGTATGAATTTAAGTAAAATGTGAAATAACCATATATTTATTTTAAGAAAACATTAACTTATTTTGTTTTTGTAACTTTTTACATATCGCAAATATTAAATAGTATGAATTTAAGTAAAATGTGAAATAACCATATATTTATTTTAAAAAAACATTAATTTATTTTGTTTTTGTAACTTTTTACATAAAATTGAGAATTAAGAAATAATACCAAAATATTATAACATTTTTTAATCAAGACTTTCTCTTGTTTTTCACTTGTCTTTTGTAGTCACTTTCAGGGATATCTCTTTTCAAATTCCAGCAGTAGTTCGCTAGCATTGACGCATCCCACCGGCCCTGGTATCTTTTTTCCATTGTCGATATGTCTTGGTGGAATCGTTCGCCATGTTCTTCACTTACTTCACCGCAATTGGCAAGAAAAAATTCAAGATGAGAGTGAAGAAGATTAATTTTAAGGGACATATTGCAAACCATCTGCTGATACTTTTGTAGAAGATTGTTTACAAGCTCATCATAATTTTCACATCTCCTGTAGCCTAAAAAACCATGAACGACTCCTCTAAAAGACTCTCATGCCTCCTTTTCAAAGCTCTATAAAACTGAATCAAAGTTTCGTCCTTCAGAATTTCTCGAATTTGAGGACCAATAAAGATTCCTTCTTTTACTTCGGCATCGCTTAGACGCGAAAATTTACTTCGCGGATATTTGAAGGCTGGTCCATCTTTATTGACAGCTTTGAAAAAGTTCTTTATTAGTCATAACTTTATATGTAAAGATGGGAGAAGAATTCATTGGGATTCTACTAGAGGAAGATGCTTGACATTCTTTTCTCGGGGAGACAGATTTGGTCTTGGAGTCCAATCTTTTTAAATGTAATATAAAGATCTAGTTCTGTAAATCTAAGATCTGTAATCTAAAGATCTAAAAATTGCTATGTACAATGCCCAAGTATCTCGTGTCCAGACGGGAAGGGGTTCATGTAGCACAAATGAACAAAACGAGTTATCACTTCTAAGTTCTGTAATTAAATTCAGCGAATTGAAAACTATAGTTAAAGTACATTTTCATGTAAAAGGCAATTTTGATGTAGACAAGTGTTATTATATCTTACAATTGATTCTGGCCTAACGGACTGCTTCCTGCCAAATTCCTTAGTAATTATTTAGCCTTTATTTATTTAACTATATGAAAGGAACAGCCGATAAAGGAATCCGGCTGTTCCTTTCATATAGTTATTATTATTTTGCTGTTTTGTATTATAATTTTTTTTTTCCAAGTTAAACAAATATTTGTGTTAGAGAGTATTTCAACTATACAATTAATAAGATTAAATTTAGCCCTAAATACCATTGCGATAAAAATGCTTATGAGATCGATCTCTATTTATTATACACAAAAACAAATTATTCCAATGGAGAGATTAATTTAATGGATGAAATTAAGTACTATAAGTTGACACGACATACATTTATTCAATTGATAACAGCGTTACAATCATGGAACTCTGTAAATTATTTTTACTTGTGATAATATTAACGAATTTATCTTATGAAACGAAAAAAGTCCCGAAGAAAAAGAATAAATACATGTCTACTGTAAGCCAAATGACGATGCAGCAGATAGAAATGGCTGTTGCAAAATATATTTCAGTAAGTATTTAAATATATTCTAGAAAAATTCGTTATTATTTGCTTTAAAAAATGTTTTCTTAATCGCTTGTAGAAAACAAATTTGACATTTAATGGAATAAAAGTGGGTTGCAAGAATGTAAGCAAGCTTAATTTGTTATTTTATATTATCTCATGTTTATAATATAACAGTAATTGAATTATAATTCATATAACATTATAAATTATAAATTAACTTTATAATTATTTGAAATTACTTAGGAACCTTCACAAATATGGATTGAAAAAATAGGAAACAATACACTACGTTTAAGAGGACCTATAGGAAATCTCGTAACATCGATCTTTCTTGATTTAGGAATAAAGTGAGTGTGTTATTTTAATATGTAACAATATTTATATATAATTTAATACAATAATATACAATTCTATAGTTTTACCGTTGTCGACATTCCAAATTCGAATAGCAACGAAGTACTTCCTAATGGAATGCCTGTTGGAGGACTCCAAGCAGCATTTAAGACAAATGTTTGTAATTTCATAATTACTTAAGTTCTAAAAAAAAGCAGAAAATTTATATATTTTGTGTTATTAATACAGAAAATTAACGTAGCATTTGGATCTTATGCGGCAAGAGATATCTTCAATTTACAGTTTATGTTTAAACCTATCGTTCCCGCTACTTATGTACTTGTTACTCCGGTTCAGACAAAAGATTACATTTTATACGGATTTTTAATTCCGTTCGATTTATTTGTAAGCAAGATTTTTTAATTTCATCATTTCTTTTCTTATTCATTTTATTATGATATTTGTTATAATTAATTTTATATGCAGATATGGTTTGGCCTATTACTATCCCTGTTCATGTCCAGTGCTGCAGCAGCTCTTGTTCTTTGCATAGAAAAAAGAGATCTTCAAGATGACGAAAGGCATCTCTTTCGACATTATATGAGAAAACAATTGTGGATGTTTTTCACAAATATTTGCTTGCAAGGTAAGAGTGTAAAATATTATTATTTAATTGTATTTAATCTAATTCGTTGCTTTGGCAGGCGCTATTCGTTCGAATTATTCCAAAAAGCATTCTTTGATTGTGGCTTGTTGGGCATTGACGATGTTTGTATTGATAAATGCTTACTGCGGACAACTTATAGCCTCTTTAGCAGTAAAGATGCAGGGAAAACAAATTGATAGTTTGGAAGACCTGGCAGAAAGACCGGATATTCCACTGTGGGTTCCAGAAGGAAGTTATAATTCTGATTTCTTTCAGGCAAGTTCATAATATTGTGTTTTAGTTGGGAAAGTTATATATGGAATTCATAATTTAATATTAAAAACGATTACAAACACTGGCGTTTTCTGTTAAGATTAAATACTGATTCACTTTTTAATGTTTTGGTAAGAAATATGATTCATATGTATTTAATCAAATTAAAGAAATTAATATAGAATTATAGATTGGATCGGGTCTTATTCTTTTCTATCTGAGCCGATTCGAATTTTTTTTTACTTTGCAAATATCTTCTGTTATTTAAAACAAATTTCTTATTAATTATATTTGTTATCATTTTTAGGGAGGCGAAACTGAAGCTCAAACCATTCTTTGGGAAAGAATTGTCAACGAGAAAACTATGATGCCTTTTAATGGTACCTACAANATAATTTAATACAATAATATACAATTCTATAGTTTTACCGTTGTCGACATTCCAAATTCGAATAGCAACGAAGTACTTCCTAATGGAATGCCTGTTGGAGGACTCCAAGCAGCATTTAAGACAAATGTTTGTAATTTCATAATTACTTAAGTTCTAAAAAAAGCAGAAAATTTATATATTTTGTGTTATTAATACAGAAAATTAACGTAGCATTTGGATCTTATGCGGCAAGAGATATCTTCAATTTACAGTTTATGTTTAAACCTATCGTTCCCGCTACTTATGTACTTGTTACTCCGGTTCAGACAAAAGATTACATTTTATACGGATTTTTAATTCCGTTCGATTTATTTGTAAGCAAGATTTTTTAATTTCATCATTTCTTTTCTTATTCATTTTATTATGATATTTGTTATAATTAATTTTATATGCAGATATGGTTTGGCCTATTACTATCCCTGTTCATGTCCAGTGCTGCAGCAGCTCTTGTTCTTTGCATAGAAAAAAGAGATCTTCAAGATGACGAAAGGCATCTCTTTCGACATTATATGAGAAAACAATTGTGGATGTTTTTCACAAATATTTGCTTGCAAGGTAAGAGTGTAAAATATTATTATTTAATTGTATTTAATCTAATTCGTTGCTTTGGCAGGCGCTATTCGTTCGAATTATTCCAAAAAGCATTCTTTGATTGTGGCTTGTTGGGCATTGACGATGTTTGTATTGATAAATGCTTACTGCGGACAACTTATAGCCTCTTTAGCAGTAAAGATGCAGGGAAAACAAATTGATAGTTTGGAAGACCTGGCAGAAAGACCGGATATTCCACTGTGGGTTCCAGAAGGAAGTTATAATTCTGATTTCTTTCAGGCAAGTTCATAATATTGTGTTTTAGTTGGGAAAGTTATATATGGAATTCATAATTTAATATTAAAAACGATTACAAACACTGGCGTTTTCTGTTAAGATTAAATACTGATTCACTTTTTAATGTTTTGGTAAGAAATATGATTCATATGTATTTAATCAAATTAAAGAAATTAATATAGAATTATAGATTGGATCGGGTCTTATTCTTTTCTATCTGAGCCGATTCGAATTTTTTTTTTTTTACTTTGCAAATATCTTCTGTTATTTAAAACAAATTTCTTATTAATTATATTTGTTATCATTTTTAGGGAGGCGAAACTGAAGCTCAAACCATTCTTTGGGAAAGAATTGTCAACGAGAAAACTATGATGCCTTTTAATGGTACCTACAACGCTGCATTAGATTTAAAATTGTTGATAGAAAATAAAGCTGCCTTTATTTTCGAGAGATCGAAAATTGAAGACATTTTGGAACACTTCTTTAATTGTCTTGGCTACAAACCATTCTATATTGGTAAAAAATCGGTTGGAAATGTTTTTAATTCCTTGGGAACATTTTTTCTTGATGTTCCAAAAAACATAAGTTCAGAATTTAACAAAAGGTAATATGAATATTTATTCTAAATAAAAAGTATCTTTATTTAATAAATTATATTATTTTCTTATAATTCAGAATGGTTTTAATGTATGAAAAAGGATTAATCCGTTTGAATGTTGGGTTCAAAAACATCAAGAAGTGTCCAGACATTCCCAATTTAGAAGAAAATAACGTCCGACTGGATAATTTGAAAGGTATATTCATATTGTGGATTTCCGGTATGTGTATTGCCATTTTAGCCTTTACAGTCGAGATGTTTATGGGAAAGCTTTATCAGAATATGTAGCACATTCACTTTAATACTCCTTAATTCTGTAAAGATCCTTCAACTATTAATTGCTAACAATTTCAAAAGACTGGCCTGAAATATATGTGAAAAGGCCAAACTTTATCACTAATCCTCAATATAAAACTAGCTGAAAATTTGTCTGTATAGAATTTATTACCTTGATATACATAATCACATAGTCACAGTAAAAATTAATTTTTAACTTACATAATTGTAATCTTGGCTTATTCTAGATATTATTTTAAGGAGACGTAAAGAAAATTTAAAATCGGTTTTCTTATCCTGTGATATGCAGACCTTCTAGGATTTGTAGACCACGCGTTAGAAAGTATTGTAAAGGATTCACTGACAATTTAAATTGTTTCGATTAGTATTCACATATCAATGGCTTAATTGTGAAATATATATGTTTTTACAAACTTAGATATTTGTATTTTTAAANTAAATCTGTGTGCATTGTTTAATTTATATTAATATGTATCACTTAAAAAAAATGTAATGAAGATATTTATCTTAATTATGAAAATGTACTAGCATATTAATTGCTAACAATTTCAAAAGACTGGCCTGAAATATATGTGAAAAGGCTAAACTTCATCACTAATCCTCAATATAAAACTAGCTGAAAGTTTGTATAGAATTTATTACCTTGGTATACATAATCACATAGTCACAGTAAAAATTAATTTTTAACTTACATAATTGTAATCTTGGCTTATTTTAGATATTATTTTAAGGAGACGTAAAGAAAATTTAAAATCGGTTTTCTTATCCTGTGATATGCAGACCTTCTAGGTCTGCAGGATATGCAGGATATGCAGGATATGCAGGATATGCAGATATCACAGGATATGCAGATATCCTGTGATATGTAGACCACGCGTTAGAAAGTATTGTAAAGGATTCACTGACAATTTAAATTGTTTCGATTAGTATTCACATATCAATGGCTTAATTGTGAAATATATATGTTTTTACAAACTTAGATATTTGTATTTTTAAATGTCTAAAATTTAAATTATGCTAAAAAAGAAATTTAATATTAAAAAAAAATGTGTTGTTCAAAGAAGGCAAATCTTTCTTGGTTTTATAATAATGCTAGCAGACCCCGCCACACCTTGTTGTGGCTCAAAATGTATCTATTATAAATGTATAACACTTCCCTAGTGGGAGAAAATTTTTCGAAAAATTTTTTCTTTGTGTACATTCTGTTGACGTATCCTATTAAAACGCAATCAAAAACGCAAAAACCCGCATCTAAAATAGTATAATAGAAGCCAAGTTTTTCAGAGTAAGCCTTAATCCTGTCTCTCTCCCCCNATTAAAAAAAAACATGTGTTGTTCAAAGAAGGCAAATCTTTCTTGGTTTTATAATAATATAAATAGAATAATTTTTATATAAAACTAGAACACATTCATAATAACACGGTTATATTTATAATACATTAATCTATATCTGTAAATGGTTAGCTACACGCTGCTAAGCCGTTTCACCAATTGTTACGAAATTCGGCAGTTACATTAACATGCTTCTAATTTAGATAATGTCGTACATTCCAGCCCAAAATATTGATTGGATTATTATGGAGCACTTTGCTTTGTACCAAAAAGAAACGTTTTTAAACAAGTTGGAATTTCGAAAATTATTGTTTAAACTTGGTAAGTGTTACGGTGTATTTTATTTGTTTTAATTAATAAAGCGTTTAATAAATTATATAAAACGATTTTTTCTTTTATTTTAAGTACCCTGTAATTTAGAAAAAATATTGTCTTTCAAATGTTGTCCTGAAATCATATTTCTTCCGATGTTAAAAAATCTAAAGAACTAAAAATTGATGGGTATCAAAAAGATTAACAATAACCTATAAATATATGGACTTATTAATTATAAATTTATAATATTTGCACAGTTACTGACAACCAAACAAGTTGACGTGTAGACTGAAAGGTTTCTTAAAAAGAAATAATATACAATCGTATTGTATATGCGAAATACACGTATATTCTCTATACTAACAGATTCGTAATGAAGATACAATAAAACAACCGATCTTTAAAATTGCAGAAATAAATAATTCACCAATTTATTTATTTCTTTTCTGTGTTCAAGCGATTATATCACTGAATAGCTATCCTTGGATCTTGTTTCATGGTTGACGGTACCACAGTCTCTGGTACGACGTTACTATTAATCTCTAGTAATAATTAGTCAATTCAATTTTCAGTACCGATGTTTTACTAACATAATACTCTTATATACTTGCAAAATATACAACAAATCAAAACTATTTAATTATTGCGTCGTTTAAGAATAAAGTACATTTCATTATTAACTATAATTGACAAAACTCTGTTTCCAATTGTTAAGAAGAAACCAATTCCATAAGAAGAAACTCCATAAGAAACCAATTAAATGGCTTTTCACAATCCTTATATGAAGGACAGGATTTTATTCGATCGTCTGCAGCACATTTTATATAATGTTCGTCCTCTGCCACGAAATCCGACACTCAGTAAGTTCTTCAATATTGGTTACAGTAATTTCTATAGGGATTGCGACGAAGTTTACAACAATATCTACGTTGGAAATGAGAAAGTAGCCAGAGATAAAGAGTTTCTCCAAACCTATGGCATTACTCATATTATAAACGCTGCTCATGGAGACGCCATCGGCTATGTGAACACTGGAATATCGTTTTACAGAGGTCTTAATATACATTATCTGGGACTAAACATATGCGATCTTCCAACAGAAAAAATCGGAATTTATTTTCAACAAGCCGCTAACTTTATAGATGAAGCTGTGAGCAGAGGAAGGATTTTAGTCCATTGTCAAATGGGAATTTCCAGGGCTCCTACAATCGTTTGCGCTTATCTGATGATAAAAAAAGACATGAACGTCGAACAAGCTCTAACGACAATTAGAAAAATGAGAGACATCAGACCAAATGATGGGTTTCTTTATTCTCTGATCGAACTGAATAACCAATTACAATGGGAAAAACAATTGAAATTTTATAAACCTCCATACAACTAAACAGAAATTATTCCGGCGCTATTTTGATTGCTAAAATTTATATTATTTATTAATTATTAAGATTATTATTTAAATCAATCGATAATATATTTATAAAAGAAAAAAACCAATAAATTCCTTGATTCAAAAATTTAATGTAATTAAATCATTAAATATTTAAATTGATTTTATTTCTAAGTAATTGAATTTTCTTCAAAATAGTAATAGGTTGACAAAACTGTTTTTAATAATACTGATTTATTCAAATAATAACATGTTTTCATTTTTGATCCTTTTCGCCCTATAAATACTAATGGCTGTATTTACAACCAAGGATCAAGAGTTAGTGTTATAACTTAGCCAATGATTACTCATTTTATTTTCAGTACGTAAAGACTTATTAATTAACTTGTAACTCTAACCATTGATCCTTAATCGTGCGTAGAGAATAAGAGATTTTCTTTCATATTCATCACGGGTTTAGCTCAACGATGGAAAGATACAAAATGGATTGATGGATTGAGGCAATCTGCCAAAAATAAGTGTCTTCAGAGAAGAAAATCTTAAGGAGTCGGTGCCTATTCAGGTGTTACACTTAAATAGGAAGACTCCACATCATTAACCGTAGGCGCGGTGAAGAACGAGGTCGCACATGATAGTAATTTGAACCAAAAATGGAATATTCATTTACTATAGAATTGTTTTTATGAAAATTTATCTTAAAATAAACAAACTTTGGGATTAAAATTATGGATTCAATTATGGAAAAATTGATTTTTAATATATGAAATTACTATAATGTTTAGTTAATAAACGGTCTCCCATAATGTATAACAATACAATTCTTAAAATAAAAACAACACATTCAATTGTAGTACATTAAGAATGTACTCCTATAGAATGTAGTACTTTATATAGAAAATAGTTTATTGTCTTTTAGTGTTAAAGGAAAAGGGAAGAAATGTTTATATGAAATAATTTTTAAATTATCAAAATTTTGGAAATGAGTATGATTTTTTAAATTTAATTAAATAATTCATTTCTTAATGTATTGATTTATAAGAATACATTAAAAATATTATATTATCGACCCTCAGTTAATTACATACAGTATTAGAAAAACAAATCATCCAATTTTTTATCAAAGCAGAAATATCTCAATAAATTATGTTAAAATTGTTTTTCTGATCTTGATATTATTCAAATTAAAGAGATGAAAAATGTAATAGCTATGACATAATCAAACAAAACTTTACGATGAATTGTATACAAAATATTTATTCTAACTGACATATAATTCACACGTGACAAGAAGGAAATATCAAAAATTCAATTACATAAATGTTTCATTTACTTAATGTACAATATAGATTAGCATCAAAATTATTGTCTATTTTTTGTTACATTTCAACAAATTTTACTTTAAATAAATTCATTTTAAAGGTAATTTGTGACAACAATTCTAAAAGTCGAGTTAATATAATTTCCCGAAACAAATTTATACAAGACTTCTTTCTTTAAATCTGTGTGCATTGTTTAATTTATATTAATATGTATCACTTAAAAAAAATGTAATGAAGATATTTATCTTAATTATGAAAATGTACTAGCATCTTTTTTAATTTTTGGAACCTAACCCTCCTTTTCGTATTAGTTCTTTGTTTCGTATAACACGGATTCGCATAACACGGCAATTTTTTGGAACGTAACTACCGTGTTATACGGAGGTTACCTGTATATGATTTTTAAAAATTCTTTGATGGATATTTTGACAAAATAGAAAATCAGAAAGAATTGTATGATTTATTTTTTCTACTTTTTAATGCATGAATCGTTATTTTTTGTATTAATATATTGATTATTTTATGTTTTAATTGTTTTGAATTAAAAATACTTTAATTTTAAATATTACAATTTTATTTATATTTGAAGTAATACAAAATTTGTAAAGGGGCCCGTAAATATTATTTTTCCTAAGGCCCACGAAGATCTAAATTAGGCCCTGCTTGTGAAGATGTGGCTTACCAGGCCTGCTAAATACGATGCCGTTAGTCTTGTCTAAGTTGAAATGTAGCTTATAGACCTTGTTCCATTGGACAACTTCATTTGAGATGGTGATGCCTCTCTGTTCAAGCTCGCTACTGGATTTTCCACCACGGAGTTGAAGGGCATCGTCAGCATAAGCGAAAGAGCAATGTTGGCCAAAGTCGTGGTTTAGAAATTTATTGAAAAGAATACTCCACTGCAGTGGGCCTAATGCAGAGTCCTGAGGGCAGCCCCTGCTGACATATCTCTCGAACTGTAGGCTTCCTGATTGTATTGTGGCATTTCTGTGGTAATCTTTGACAATGCAGTATAGATTGGCAGGACAATCATATTTCCTCAGTCGGAAGAGAATTAGTTGCCACCAGGCACTATCGAACACCTTGCAATATTAAGCCCGATGCCCAGGACATACTTGTAATTGATAAGCAGTTTATTAATGCTGGAAGTGGCGTTTTTAATGGCATCTGTTGTAGTGTGCTGTTTCCAGAAACAGCATTGTCGTGGGTGGAGACTGTTTTTGGCTTCCAGGTGTAATCCAATACTGTTGGCCATCAGTTTTTCCAAAATTTTTCCAATTATTTGCAGGAGAGATATGGGCCTAACATGAAGTGGCTTGCCGTGTTTCGGAATAAGCACCATTTTGGCCTTTTTCCAGGTGCATGGAAATTCTGGCATTATTGTCCTGTTAGGAGTTCAGGACAATAATGCCAGATTAACTGTGCCATTTCTGGTGTGATTTTGTCGATGCCAGCGGCTTTCCTCTTGTTTAGATTTTTGAAAACATTGTCTATCTAGTTAAAGTTCAGAGAAGGACTGTTGTTAGTGTGAATGGGATTTGATACACAATTCCTGATGTAGCTATGCCAGAGACTCTCTTCGTTGTTATCATCTGCTAAGCAAATGGTATCGAAGTAGGCGGCAATAGTGGAGTGTAGATCTGTAGTGTGAATGCCATTTACAGGCCTGGTGGTAAAGGCACTTCTGGCCTTAAGCTTTCCTGTGCACCATTTGAACAGGAAGCCCCCATGGGTTATTGGCAGCCTGCGTGCAGTACTCCCTCCAGGAGGAAATCTTCGCCTCCTTGATTCCAGCCTTGTATGTTCTCTGATGATCCAGGTAAATTTTCTTATGCTGTGTCTATTCAGGCTCGGTGGTAGTATTTTGAAATTTCCGACGAAGCAAGATGTTGGTTTTTCTATGTTGAGAGAGTGTGAAGTTCTACTAAGGTATTGTACACTCTTAACCTTTCTAGTGCCCTTCGGAGTGGTGCTGTTGCATGCATCAGAGATGATTTTGATATTATTGTCGACACAGGCATGAACATCTGCGGAGTCATTCTTAGGCATTAGCATCTGTGGAGTCAGTCTGTCAAAATAATCTTTATTATCTGATACCGCTGACCACAGCCAGGCAGAAATACAGAAAAATACATAGTAGCTGTTAGTCATAGAAGAGATACAATAATATAATAGAAAAAAGGGAAAGTAACATAATATAAAATAAATAAATAAAATAAATGAAAATAAGAATAAAAATTAAATATTACAAAAGATTAAAAAATAAAAAATAAAAGTACACTATAACTAAAGAGACATTGCTGCACATGAAAGTCTACATGCTGTTATAGCAGAGCAAGGCGTGTATATACATTGACATCAAGGCTAGAGTAAATCAGATCACAAGAGATCAGATCAACGGATCCCACATCTAATAGAGTAGAGTGAAACAAATTTCTTTAACAAGTTAAAATTGTTGTTGTTTCGTAGGAAAAAATCAAGCTCTACTGGCCAGTCTATATTGTTCATATTGGCATGATGCAAGCACTGATACCTGATATCATCCAGCATAGGACAGTTAGTATAAATAGTGAATGACACCGTCCCGCACCCACACAGCTGACAGCAGTCAGAATTAGAGTGGTGAAATCTTTTCAGATAAACACGAAAGTGTCTGTGTTCTGTCAAAAATTGGGCTAAATCATGTGTGGATTGAATCCATTTGCTGTGAAAGCGTTCCTTGATCTTTGGAATAAAATGTCTTGTTATGTATTGTTGTGGGATCTCGCCCCAATCCAGTTGCCAGGTTTCTAAAGCATCAAGGGAAACAGAGTAATTGGATACGTAGTTGGCAAAAATGTTCCAATTGGCCCTAGAGGTCCGAAATCTAAGAGGATTGGAAAGGCAGTTAAAGGAATGATGGTTGGTCTGGAAGTTTATGTATGCATGGCCACTGAGGGAATCTACTTCTTGAACAGTCCAGTTGTTTATCAGGTTGCAGCAGTTTTTGGTGCTGGTGGTAACATCTATCCAGGAGTAACCCTGCAAGTTGGTTGCTTGTTTATATTAGGGCAGTCCCGATAGGTATGATTGGATGCATTGGCTGCAGTGTGCATTGGCTGCAGGTGGATTCCTGTTGCTTGCAGATTTTGGTGCTATGTCCGTATCTACAGCATTTATAGCATATGTTAACTGGATGGAAGTTTGTATTCTACATCTGGACCAGTAGACATTCAGTTTTCCCAGTTATGACCCAGTTAGTGAAATTTTTATTTTTTCTCCTGGTCTGAAATTTAAAAGTGCAGTTCTTCTGTAAATTTTTCCTTATTGTAGACAGTGTTTATAGATTCATTTTGACTTTATATTAGTTAAGTTCTTCAGGCTCGTAATTATTTGGAACAGAAACTAGGATGAGGGTAGGAAGGCGCATTTTTGATGTGTGCGGATGACTAGCCCAGGTATAGATTTTTGAATGGCTGTGGTGAAAGTATTAATAATTTCTTTCTTAGTGAGCTCAATAGCAATACTCTCGTTTTTCACATTCCTGATTCTGTTAACACCTATGCCTATTTGGGAAGACTTGATATGCTTGCAGAGTATGTTCTTCGTTTTGTCGCTGTTTTTATCCTCTGTGAAATTGTATACCAGAAGAATATTGCTGCTATGCGGCTTCTGCTTAGGTGGATGAGTGGTTGTAGTGCCCGAGACAAGAGTGTCTCTGTACGACAGCTGAGTAGGTCTGTCAGTCCGGACCTCTACGACAGAGAGTTTGGAGAGAATATTCTGCTGGCTCTCCAAAAGCGAGTTTTTCTCTTCACAGGCAAGCAAAATGTCAATTTTCTCCTCGAGTATGGCAAATTTCATGTCAGTAAGACCTTTGTTGAATAAGTTGAATATTGGCTGGACAGTAGAGATGATGTAGTCCTGATTCTAGCCTGAGCATAGCTTTCTAGATCCATTGTCACTAAAATATCCCTTAAGTTCATCTAGGATTTCATATGCAGAAAATTTAAGTTCCCCAATGTCGGCCTTGCCAGATGACTCCATGGACGCAAGGATCAAACAAACAAGCGACTAAATTTTTAATGCATTTAAAAGTAGACGAATGTTATGTGTTTTTCACCCGTAGCCTGGAAGATTTCTAGTTCGTTTTTAAAATACGTTACAGTATTTCTTTTGCCGTTTCTTGATTTGTCTATGTCGGCTGTTTAATAGCGGCATCGAACTTGCAGCCCTATAATTTGGCAGTTCGTTTGGTTTTAATAATCAGGTTTATGAAGAAAAACTTCATACTTTGCATTCTTTGTACTCGTTTGTATCCTTGCCCAATTTGCACAACCCGGCAAAATGCAGTTATTGAAGCTACTGGACATGGTTGAAAATGATAACAGCATAAGCACAATTATTTTAGATATTACAGGTTCTGACAAGTAAAGAGTTTTCAGAGTCCTGTCACAAATAGGCTACATATTGAGAGTGAAACTTGTTGCTTTTACTTGCAAGTTACATAAAGTTTGCTTTCAATCATGCGACAGTGACGAATTTTCCACGAAACAAAACAGACAACTGCATTTGGCCTTACGATGAAAGGGACCTCGTCAGGAAACCTCCCTCTGTGTTTTACATTTTTGAATTTTTTAGCTGATTTATGACGACAACGCAGACCAAATTTTTGTTTTTCATAAATAAAAATCCAGAAAAGAGTAGCGTAACATTTCGGACCAAAGTTTATTTATAATGGAAATTGTGTGTGATATTATCCTTCTAGATTTTACTTGATATCTCTAAATGCAGTTTATATTTGACAATAAATATCGATTTAGTTTATGGAACGTCAATGACAATCGAAGTGTTTCTATGTACAGAGTAAGTTTTGGTCGTTATATAAGCCAGAAGAAATTTTATGTCTATGTCACGCATTTATATTACTTTATATAAAAGAATATAAAAATATGAAAGTAATGAGATTAAACACTGCTTTAATTTTTATTTTTGAAATTATTAATTGCCAAAAGAATACTTCGCAATTAATTTTATTCGGAAGTGTGCAGTTTTTCGTAATACAAGGTTATAGTAGGGGACGAGACAAAGCGATATCGCAAGAATCGCACGACTGTGTCCGGCGATGTATTTAGGTCACTAGCACGTCTTCTCTAGGCTTATAGAATTTAGTTCGTTCGCGAAATCTGATGGTCGTCTTTTGCCGACACTTTGCTATTTTCCATTAATTGCGACGAAAAATTTAAAAATGTAACGAGGGTCTCTTCATATGTAAAAAATACGGGCCCATTACTTCGTTTACATTTACAGTAGAGTCAAAGCTTCATAACTCAATTGTCGCGCTTCCTAACATAATTGCTCTACGAGGATTGTGACTTCTGTGTCCAACAAATGCGACGATCACTTTTGTCTGTCCGGCACCAAGTCAATTTTATTGCCATACGACAAAGTGTTCTCCTGAAAATCTGCTTATCTGTTGAACCAAAGTGTATTAAACTTTGTTTCAACTAAACTTTTAATTTTACATAATTGAATTCTTTTCTGACTGTTTCATTATTCGTTAATAAAAAGACTGCATGTTAAAGGTTAGTAAAAAGTGGTTTTATTATTCTTTTGTTTACAGTTATTTATAATAATCTTTATAATGACATGTAATTATTGAAAAAAAATTACAAATATAATACAAAAATTATCCTTTAATCGTCAATAAAATATTTAAAATCGCCTATGAACACAATCAAGAAATATAATAGTTATGAAGTGAATATCGAGATTGTTTACAAGTATTTGATTTTTACCACCATTTTGATGTCATGGCCATAACACTAGGAATTAAATAAACTTAAACTATCATTCCAATAACAAAAAAAGGAAAAAAATGTAAACATTTTCTGTTTGGTCTCCTGTAAATCAATGTTTTCGGGCATTCCATGACAGAGAACATTGATTTACAGCGCACTTATAGGCTGCACTTGTAGCTTTTTATTTTTTGTAATAACTCTATTATATTTCAGCTTAAAGATGTGAAACATTCACCACCTAAAATTAATTTAAAAATTATTACAAATATGAATGTCTTAATGCACTTCAGTGCGAATACATCTCATCATTGCAGGTAGAATATAATTTTTCTCTAATTATACATTTCTAATCAGTGCAATGGTAACGTATTCAGTGTAGTAGGATTCTTAATACCTTAGTGAATTTGATGTTTTGTTAAACTCTAACTTTGTTAAAATTTGTACTAAATCTCTAACTTCTTAATCGATTTTGTTGCAGTATTCATTTCTGAGAAACCGTCTCTGTAGCATTGAGAGGTGAAATTGAATGTTTCGAAGCAACACATTTCGAATCTACTCCCAACCAGATGTCTCTAATCTGTAGCAACATGTTGAATACGGTATATAATGCATTGTATACCTAAAATTTGTAAAACAACCAACAATTAATTAAATAAACAATCTCATTACTTACTAATAACTGATATTTAATCAGTTACTATATAAGATTTAATGCTTTCATTGTTATGTAACTACAGTAGAGCGTCGTTTATCCGAATCAATTGGGGACTGGGGTTGTTCGGATAACCTATTTTTCGGATAACCAATTACGTACGAAAAAATATATTAATTTATCCCGTGTTAAAATTTTTCTCCGTTGCGTGTCGCTTCGCGTTGAATTTTCGTCGATGTTAAGCCTAACGAAGACTATTGTATCGTTCAAAATTATTTTTTTATTTTGTACAAACAAAATAAATATATTGAAAAATATAAAAACAATAAAAAATTATACTTCAGAAGTTAATTTAGTATCAAAAACGTAAAATATTTGAGTAGCC
>NW_019384459.1:845566-853363 GCF_000671375.1 Centruroides sculpturatus
ATTCACCACCTAAAATTAATTTAAAAATTATTACTAATATGAATGTCTTAATGCACTTCAGTGCGAATACATCTCATCATTGCAGGTAGAATATAATTTTTCTCTAATTATACATTTCTAATCAGTGCAATGGTAACGTATTCAGTGTAGTAGGATTCTTAATACCTTAGTGAATTTGATGTTTTGTTAAACTCTAACTTTGTTAAAATTTGTACTAAATCTCTAACTTCTTAATCGATTTTGTTGCAGTATTCATTTCTGAGAAACCGTCTCTGTAGCATTGAGAGGTGAAATTGAATGTTTCGAAGCAACACATTTCGAATCTACTCCCAACCAGATGTCTCTAATCTGTAGCAACATGTTGAATACGGTATATAATGCATTGTATACCTAAAATTTGTAAAACAACCAACAATTAATTAAATAAACAATCTCATTACTAACTAATAACTGATATTTAATCAGTTACTATATAAAATTTAATGCTTTTATTATTATGTAACTATATATAAATTTGACTGAATTTATATGTAGAAATTTAAAAAAGAACAGTTTGATTGGTCAATTCCGTGCTGTGTAAGCATTGTTATTATGATATTAAACAAACAAACGAGTTGTTTTCTATGCCATCAATTGGTAAATTTTATGTTTCGCATGAAATACTAATTACAACAGTAAATAATATTATCATACAAGTCTTGACAGTCTGAAATGATAAAACTTCTATTACGTTAATGCCATTTATATATATAAGCATTTAAATTCGATAGTGATTAACTCTGGTTAATAAAAGTTTTAAAGCCGAAAAAAAATTGCAATATTCGGATCTAAGGCAAAATTTCTCCAACTTGAAATGTTTTTTATGCAATCGTCTTACCTCAACTGCCGTTTCTTTCGAAAACATGAAACAATCTCCACAACTGAATCCAATTTCATTTTCACGAAATTTCTTCATGAAATCCAGCATCTGTAAAAGAGTTGATTTAATATGGCATAAAATCAAACTATTATTTCTGGAAAAAAACCTTTAGTTTTTCTTCTAATCTGAAGTTTCCTGCTCCTAATTTTCGAATTTCTTGAAAAGAATCGTAAGCCTGAAAATAACGAGCAGTGTCAGGAAAAGTAGATTTACCGAAGTAAACAGAAAGTGACTTACAGCTGAAGAAACACGAGAAACAATGAGAGAAATGGTAATTGCTCCTGAGATAGAAACTGCAGTTGCCAGACAAACGAAAACATACAAATGCGCAGGGAAACCGGGAAATACCGTGTTGTATAACAGAAACGATACAAAAGTAATAATAAAACCGTAAAGAAAGAAAAGACTCTGGCTCCATTTATCATTAATCTGATTTAAAAATTCGCACAATTCGTTGTGTTTCGTTATCAATTGTTGAATAGCATCATAAGAACAAGTAGTTTTAGCACGCTGCAGATCATTAGACAGGACATGGAATCTTTTCATTATCATAGTTAATATTAACGTGGTTATTGAGATTATCCATAACAATCCGGTTGCTTCGTACAGAACGCATAAATTCATGAAAATCGCACAGACAGTTGCTCTAATATAGTTAGCACGTTCCTCGATTCTTTTGTAAATGAGAATACTAATCGTAGCCCAGCTTACAATCAACATGAAAGGATAACTGACCAAAATGAATAAACGAATAATTAACTGATAAATGCGCAAATTTTCCCTTTCTGTTTCGTAAGCCGATAGTTCAAGATCGAAAGTCAATTTGTTTTTCCTGCCATTGTACACCATTACAACACTATTTAGTGTTACGCAGACGATTGCGCCTGTGAAAAAAGGCACGTTATTTTTACCAGTTAACGTCAGAATGGGACTACACGCGATGATGTAATTTTCCGTGGCAAAAGGTTGTACGCAAACGATTAAGAAGTGGACGAAAGCAAGAAAATTAAGAAAAATTGCATAAAAGGATACAAGTTTCGTTTGTCTGACATTTAATTTATGGTGGACGCAACGTTCGAAAAGTAAATCACCAAATAATAACGATAAGCATAGGGAAGGATACAGAGTACAGTACAGGCAATCGTCAGCCATTTTTAGTACATCTACATCTGTTAAAATCGATAATGAATTATACAATGTTCATGCGATTTCTTTTTGAAATTTATTCTTCATATCCAGTACACAATATTATATTTAAATGTGGCTCTAGAGCATTAATATCGAATACTTGTGTTATATAATCATAATGCATTAAATTTTATGCATTATAATGCTTGCCTTATGTATATGCTTGTTACTGTTTTATGCATTATTGCTATAATAAATTTATTATTCGCTTTTGTTATATATTATTACTGTAATATTATATAGGATGATTTAAACATTTTACATTTATTTATTAATGAATAACAAGGTAAATTTTTATACATTTTCTAATTTTTGAACCTGTCTGGTATCAACTTACCTAGAAAATTTATTTAAATAAATGTAAACAAGCTTATCGAGAAAAGTATGAGGATGCATAGAATTGAATATAAAACCATTAAAAAAGTAGTGCAATTTAACAGTAAGAAGTAGAGATGGTATCTGTTGCATACTAAATTTCTCCTGACATACCACTTTCGGCATATATGCCACAGATTCGCTGTCCCAACTCTAGTTGTTGGTACACAAAAATTTAAAAAGCATTAGGTATTTTTTTGTTTTATTTCTTTTAATTCTGTAAATTTTATTTCTTTAAATTTCGAAAAATACCTTCTTAGTGTAGTGTACGTTATCATGACGTACCCTGTCTACCAAATTTCAACCTTCTACTCCTAACGTCTGAGCTTATTAGCATTATTATTATCAACCCATCTCGATGATATACAGTAGAGCGTTGATTATCCGAATGTCGATCAACCGAAACATCGGTTAACCGAAAGCGTTCCTGTTGGACTGCATCGAACGTTTTTGATACTAGATTAACTTCNAAGTATGAGGATACACGGAATTGAATATAAAACCATTATAAAAGTGCAATTTAACAGTAACAAGTAGAGATCGTATCTGTTGCACACCAAATTTCTCCTGACATACCACTTTCGGCATATATACTACAGATTCGCTGTCCCAACTCTAGTTGTTGGTACACAAAAATTTAAAAAACATTAAGTATTTTTTTTCGTTTCTTTTAATTTTTTAAATTTTATTTCTTTAAATTTCGAAAAATCTCTTCTTAGTGTACTGTACGTTATCATGACGTACCCTGTCTACCAAATTTCAACCTTCAACTCCTAACCGTCTGAGCTTATTAGTATTATTATTATCAACCCATTTCGATGATATACAGTGAGCGTCGATTATCCGAATGTCGATCAATCGGTTAACCGGAAACGTCGGTTAACCGAAAGCGTTCCAGTTGGACTGAATCGAACGTTTTTGATACTAGACTAACGTATAAAGTATATTTTTTTGCTTTTATATCTTTCAATATATTTATTCTGATTGTACAAAATAAAGAAATAATTTTTAACGATAGAATAGCTACGATTATTATTATAAAAATTTTCTGATTTTCTTTTTGAAACCGTGTCCTGTTTTATATTTGTGACGTAGTAAAAAATTAGTATTGTGTTTTATTCCAAAGATACATGGCAAACTTTCCATCAAATTCCTTTATTAGTTGAGTCGATACAGTACATTGTTTTGTACTCGTTTCGGGCTTTGCCCCTCTTCAGTCAACTGTATTTTCTCTTCCTGTCTGCGATCTTGGTGTTGGCTTCTTTGCATTTTTGTTTGATGAGTCTTGCCGTTTCTAGTTTCTGTAGGTTTGTTGATTTTGATACGGTACATTGTTTTGTACCGTATCGACTCAACTAATAAAGGAATTTGATGGAAAATTTGCCATGTGTCTTTGGAATAAAACACAATACTAGTGTTTACTACGCCACAAATATAAAACAGGACACGGTTTCAAAAAGAAAATCAACAAATCTACAGAAACTAGAAACGGCAAGANTATTCTGAAAATTAATAAATCATTTTATGTTAAAATCATATTCAAAGTTTATTTCTGATGATGAATAAATATTGATATGAATTTCACATAGAAATTATGATAAATCATATACTAATATTTTCTGCATGTTAACTCTTACAAGGACAACGGGATATTTAATAACTGTTCATGTTTGTGTGTTAATAACTGTTCATATTTGTGTGTTATTTGAAAGAAAAAATTGTTTTATGCAAAGAACTGTTTATCATCATCTATTATATTATGTAAATGTAAATTTATTTCTTTAATTTAAAAATGAAAAACTTTAAAATTATTAGAAATATTAAGTTTTTCTTTCTTCTATATCATGTTAAATTAATCAAAAATTAAGAAGAGTCATTACTTTAAAAATCCTAAAAAAGTGTTTCAAAGACTCAAAGACCAACTAAAAAAATAAACAAATAATCACACTTATATAAGAGAAAGGAATGAATCAAACAGGCTATCATTGCACATGCACAGTACAATAATATATGAACATACTTCATGGGTAGTTCTGTCCAGAGTGAAATCTTTTAAAAATATTAGAATATTTACAGAAATGAATGGAATAAGTTCTCTATTAAGAATATTGTATTTAGTGAGATATTCAAAAAAGTAATATGTAAAAATTATAAACTGATTTAAAATTTAAAAAGTCTGAATTTTAAATAAATTTTATTTCTCAATTTTGAAAAAATAATTTCATAAATCTTTATTCCTTTCATAAATGATTTTTGTAAAGTTAAGAAAGAAGAGATGAAAAGCATTTATAAAAATATTTAGATATTTTATTCAGTATGAATGCAATTCAAAATAGTAATCATCATGATAATGAATTAATTGGCAAATTGTATTCTAATCAAGTCAAATATTTAATGGATTCTGGCTAGTGATACTACAAAAAAAAAATTCAAAACTGACAGATTAAAACAAATTTGCTATAATTAAATGAAGCCAACCAAGTCAACTCTTATTTTATCATTTATGCTGAAGACATATAAGGTATTTTATGTAACAATTATTTCTACAAATTTTGAATGTCTTGAATTGAAATAAATTTTAAAAAGCAAACAATATTTTTTTATACAATAGTGTCTTGATTAACTGAGACCATTTAACCAAGATTTCACATTATCTGAGGTGAATAGTAGAAGAATACTTCTAATGACAAAAGATAAAAGAATATGATGTACTTTATTCACAAATATAGTACTGTTTGTTTTGCAAATCTTGGCCCAATGATATGCTGGGCTATGAACAGGATAGAGAAGTTTAAAAAAATTTGCTACTGTAACTTATAACAACACTAAGAATTTAAAAAATAACTAATGAAATTTTAATTGTAATCATAGGTAATTCAAACACAAATTATTTATTGTATTGGGTTGTTCGGAAAGTAAGTTCATTTTTTTCCATGGAAAAAAAACCCATATATCGAACTTTAAAACAAAACCAATTTGTTTCAAGTAATCATAAACAGTTCAATTTATAAATTTAATCTCTTAGTGATTTCATGTGTTGTTATTCGGCAGTTTGCTTCAATCAGTACCTTTATTTTGTTTTCATTGGCTTCAACTGGCCATCCAGAACATGGTGCATCTTCAATATTGAAATTGCCAGAACAAAATTTTGTAAACCAATTTTGGCACTGTTGTTCTGTCAATATATCTTCCCCATACATGTCACACAATTTTTTTCTTGCTTGAACAGCATTCTTACCTTTTCGGTAATAAAAGAGCAAAATATGCCGAAAATGCTGCTTTCGATCTTCCATATTTGATGGGACACAAAAAATAAACAATGGCACAAAATCAAACAAAATTTTTTACAAATAAGCCTTAAAATGCTAACTGTCAAAATATATAATGATAATACAGTTTAGAATGAAAATGGCGGGAAAAATACAACTAATCCGTCTAGTAGTAAAAAAAACAAACTTACTTTCCGAACAACCCAATATTTATTCAGACTCTTGGCAAATCTCATCATTGAATTTTATTCAGTTGATAAGTGTTCATCTCATTTGTTCAGACATATGTGAACATGTAATCATAGGTTCACATATGTCTTAATAAATACAGTTGTAAATAATATTAAAAGTCTATGCTCAATAAGTTTAACCTAAAAATAAAGTGTAACTAAATATTAATGCATCCCAATTCAGTTCATTTAATAATTAAACATTCCTATTCAAGTTATGATTATCCAAGGTACCCTGAAATCTGCATTACTTTAGATACATTGGGAATACTTCTACCGTCTTTTTTTTTTTTTAATTTTTATATAATTAAATGTTGTAGAATATTCAAACATTAAAAATTTTTCCTAAACATTTTGAAAAAATTTAGATATTCAAGCTTAAAAAAATTTTAAATAATTTTTTTACATAATACTCAATGATTTAGAGCTTGATATTATCATCAAATTGATACACAACAAGTATTATTTTTTAAAAAAATTTTTTCAATAATTCACATTACTATTTTCAAAGAACTGTGTAACTAAGTAACAGATTTTTTGAAAGTTTTAGATATTATACTGTATATAATCATTTACAGTAGCTTTACAGTGTAATTTATCATGGAAGCCATTCTGTTTACTTAATCTATTTTTATTGATATTGGACTTTACTATTGGAGTAGAGAGATTGGAGTAATATTTCATCTCTAAAAAGATAAAATAACTTATGTTACAGTCTTATTATATTACATGCAGTAAATCCATGTATTTTCATAATTCAGCAACATTTTATTTAACAACATTTAACAAAAATAAACTTTTATGGTTTATTAATGATATAATTAATATATGTATTGTTAAACTACGGAATATGAAATGGACTTCCAATACTGAAACCATCAATTAACCAGGTAAGGCAACAACAAACCATTTGTAAAACTATTCTGTTTCAGAACTTTAAAAAATGCATGTCTTCCTCTTTGCTTTTCCTATTTAATGTTTATTCTTTTACTATTAATTTTATATGGCTAGTTTTCTTAGTTAATATATTAGGTTTTCTGTTCTTAACAAGACTATCAATTATTGACAAATATATATTACTCTCATCACATGTTACTGAATTATTTTTTATTGAATCTATTTCATCACTAAAAAAACATAAAATATTATCTTATATTACATTCAGTAAATCTGTGCATTTTAAAAATTCAGCAATAATTTAGTTTAAAACATTTTCATGATATATTATTTTCTATAATTATATTATTAATATATAGTATATAATGTTGTTAAACTATTATTTAATAATAATTATTAAAATAAAAAAATTTCTAAACATCCTGTTTAATATCTTTACATGTGTAAGTGTAATTATTATTGATATTTTTGTCTTAAGAGTCAGACTTATATGAATATATATACAGTGGAACCTCGGTATACGACCTTAATCCGTTTCCGATGTTTGGACTTATACCGAATAGGACGTATACCGAACCAAGCTTTTCCATAAGAAGTAATGTAAAAATGATTAATCCGTTCTCATGTAAAAAAAATGGCTGGCTTTAAACACCTCGCTTTCCTGGCTAGTTCCTGCTTGATTTTTCATGAGATCGGCATGTATCTTTTTAGCTTTCTCGCAAATAATTTCTTCCGATACGCTGTCGCCGGCACACTGTTTTTCAGTTATCCAAAGCAAAAGCAATTTCTCGACACGATCTAATGTCTTCGATCTCTGCTTAGAAATTGATTTAACCCCTTTGCAACGTTAGCAGATTTAATAATGTCTTTATTTTTCGCGATTGTCGATATCGTCGTTCTCGGAATACGGAATGCAACA
>NW_019384459.1:855280-857126 GCF_000671375.1 Centruroides sculpturatus
ATATACAGTGGAACCTCGGTATACGACCTTAATCCGTTCCCGATGTTTGGACTTATACCGAATAGGACGTATACCGAACCAAGCTTTTCCATAAGAAGTAATGTAAAAATGATTAATCCGTTCTCATGTAAAAAAAATGGCTGGCTTTAAACACCTCGCTTTCCTGGCTAGTTCCTGCTTGATTTTTCATGAGATCAGCATGTATCTTTTTAGCTTTCTCGCAAATAATTTCTTCCGATACGCTGTTGCCGGCACATTGTTTTTCAGTTATCCAAAGCAAAAGCAATTTCTCGACACGATCTAATGTCTTCGATCTCTGCTTAGAAATTGATTTAACCCCTTTGCAACGTTAGCAGATTTAATAATGTCTTTATTTTTCGCGATTGTCGATATCGTCGTTCTCGGAATACGGTAGGCAACAGTTAAATCTCGAACACGCGTGCCCCCTTCATATTTCTCAACAATCTCTTTTTTCAGTTCCATTGTGATTAGAGGATTTGATCCCGGGATCTCGAAAATCGGGATCCAGGGATCCCGACCACTTTTCAGTCCCAAAATTTTCGGGATTAAGTTTTCCTAATCCCGAGATTTTCGGGATTGACATCATTTTAAAAAAAGTTGCAAAATAGACTGCATGAAGCGAAACGTTCAGTGCCAGTNTCACAAAATACATCTGTATGATTTTTATAATTCTCCCATATCACAATGTACTCTAGAAATAAAATTTGCATATGATTAAATAATGTTTTAATATAAATTACATTTGAGAAAATTATCAAACAAATTTAATGGTTCAAATTAGAAATAGTTTTTATAAAAAAACTGAATTTTTATTTTGTAATGTTTATATAACTTAAAAGTTTTAAAAAAGATGTTAATAAATAATTGATTGTACTACTTACAATTCATAAAAACAGAATATACAAAATTCTTCTGTACATTTTTCCTTCCAACAAAAACTATTAATATTTATTTTCCTATTACAAAGTTAGAATTATAAAACAGTCACTTTAAAATTTAAATAATAATAAAATATAATCATAATAAAATCACATCACAATGCAAATTTTAGAAAATATGAATTAACATAAATATATCAATAGTTCAATTTACTTTATTGGATAACCATAAATTTATAAAGTATATTCCTTTCAAACTCACTGAAAGAAATCATCCATCTTTGATAGCTTATTAAAATATTCACACAAAACACAAAGTTTGATTTTGTTTTAATATTGTTTTATGTAAATTTTTTATAAACTATTGCTAAAGCAATGTTCTAGCAGCTTCACATTACCTATCTTTGAGATGTTATGTAATATATGAATGTTTTGTTATAATCTTATGTATTATATTCTATAATTTCCTATTTTTTTAAGATAAATTCTATGATTAATGGCTTTGTTTCTAAGAAACATTTGTTTATTATATTTATTTATTATTTCATCTCACTGAAAGTTTATTGAATCTATATATACATTTTGTATACATGACTTTAACAGTAGTTTGTTTTTTCAATTGTCAAATAAAAAACAAGGTCACAACTTTTAAACAGCTACAAATAATGTATCTATTATTAAGTTTTTGATGTCAAAAATACACTTGACACATCTGCAGAAAAATATTGAAATATGAATCTCTACATTGACAAATGGATCAATTTATAAAAATCTTTTTAGTACCTTTTTATTTACAAGTCACAATATATTGGTTGTTTTTAAGTTTTTTTTTTCATAATTGCTTTACAGGAAAACAAAATTAACTGAAACAATTATCGTTTTCTGTCTTGCTGTCACCATGATTTATTGCCCAGATATCAAATTTCAAATTACTCCTCTTTCTAAAT
>NW_019384460.1:0-2603 GCF_000671375.1 Centruroides sculpturatus
TGTTAAGAATATGAAATAAACTTGAAAATTAGAAGTAGCTTACTTTAACGAAACCTTTGACTTGAAGGTTTTTTATATCAAAGCTGGTGAGATCATGATAACCAAATTTCGTGAACTTTAAAGGTCCTAAACTTCCATTAACATTCCTCAAATTGAGAATACTTTTCAACAAATATCTACCCCATTTCCACTTATTGACAGAATCTGTGCAACTTCCTTTTTGGAAAGTAGAAGGTTCGAAAGATATTTTCTCTTCGTAAAGAATTTTGTGAAGTCCGTTGGCAATTGCTAACACTGCATCATACACACGAGTGAAAGCTTGCTGCAAAATGATTTTCATTATTTCATATATATGGATATTTAAATAGTGAAACAATATCAATGGTTAATTTACCTGATTCTGTATATGATTTCCCAAATTATTCTTTTTTAATTGATTCACTAATTTTAAATACAAAATGGTATCAGGAACCGCAAATGCAGTTCCTATTAATCCAACTAAAGAAGATGGTATATATCCGTCATCATCTGATAAGTATTTCAAATCCTGCCAACAAAGATCAATTGTTAATTAGGAGAGTTATTTTATTAAAATTTAATATAATAATATAAAACAATAAGTGACTTGAAGTCTTTCTGCAATGTTATGTAAGTTACAAAATTAAAAGATATAGACTTACGTGTGATGTAATGCTATCCATGACGAGCCATGTCCATCCAGAACGAAACATGTTCATGCGATCAGCTTGGTTTATAACAGTTTTACTTATCGTTATATCACAATAAAGAATTATTATTCTGACATCCTTTTCCTTATCAGAATAAAAGTGTTATAAAAATTCACTTGTGATAAATTTTGATATAAATTTTTACTTATACTAAGAGTTTGGAAATGAATATAATTAATTACATGAAACCTGCGTAAACTGGACTAGTATATTACCGAATGTTTTTTTTCCGTTTAGCAAAGTATTTTAACACAAAAATTACTGTTTTTAATAAATTCTCCCGTTCAGTTTGATTTCCGTTTTATCAAAGTTTTGTTTTGAACGTTTTACTATATAATAGATTAATCGAGTGTTTTTCAATTTATCCTAATATTGGCACTTTCAACTTGACAACTTATTTCTTCAGGCATCATTTTCTTCTTATTTATAGATGGAGAGTTGTTAAGATTTTCACACTTTTAGTAATAAAATTATGGTTTTGCTAAGCAGTATATTTCGAGGCTCCAGAGTGAAAGCAGTAGTTTTCACTCGGATTAATTCACTCTTGCATTTTTATAATAAACAAGCATATATCACATATTGAAGCTTTAAAATTTACAAATATCAGATTTACTGCTTACCTTAATGGCATTCAATTGTCGGGTAATATCGAGATATTTTGTGTCGGACAAAGGAAATCGCTGAACAGAAAGCAGTGTAATTTCGTGTTTCGTAGCTAGTCTTTGCAGTTCCATTGTTGCATGAATAGCTTAATAAATAAATTTAATTAGTCAATTTATACGTTTTAAAAATTATAACATATTAAATTAAGCACAGAACAAGAATAAAAACTTGCCTGGTTCATTATCTTCTGTTAAAATGACAAAAGCATCCCATCCATAATATTTCAAGATATGTATTAAGGCATTATTCTGAAAGGTATCCGGCGGTGACATTTTTAAAAGCGTAGACGACGATTGGTTCAAAATCGGTATTAAAGATAACATCGGGTCTGTGGCCAAGATACTAATCTGCGGTATTCCCAATTGGCCACACACAATTTGGACAATTTTTGAATGTAAAGACATTAGTGGTCCGACTATCGATATCACTCGCTGATCTACTAAATTACACGCTGAAAAATTATATCGGTATTTAATTTTAGTAATAAAGTAATTTTAATATAATTTATATAAATTTACCAGCTCTAATAACTTCTAATTGCGTAGAAGCATTCTGTGTAATCGGAATGAGTTTCGTATTGGGTAATAAATTCGAATCTGAATTTATATTGTTTATAACTAACCGAAATGTTTCTTGTAATATAGGAAGGTCAGACGGAAAAATAGCACCTGAAAGGTAAATACAGTATAAATATTTAAAGGAAATCTACAACAGGATAAATCGAAATTAGTAGATTGCTATTGTAATACTTTCTATTACGTTATCTAAGTCATTAATCGCTTTAGTTCCCACCAATTTTTAATATTAATGTAATTAAACATAAAAAAATACTTAAAACTGAAAAAAACGAAAGCAATGCGTTAACTTTGAAGAAAAACATTCAAACTTTATTTTCCATTGTCTCGCCTTTCTGTGAGATCTGACACCGATGAATCATTGTGTTTACAGCTGGATGACCGTGAGAACAGCTGGTGTTGGATTTTCCGAGACATTCTCATAGAAGTCTCGGGAGGCGAAGGGTTTATAGTAGGGTGAATACTAGATGGCTGTATAATTTTAAATACAGTGGTACCTCAGGTTACGAACGCCCCAGCATACGAAATTTTCAGGATACGACATGAAATTCGAACATATTTTTGCTCCACGATACGAACAAAAACTCACCATACGACGTTACATTAGTTCGCATTTTTCATTTGTTTTTCTTACTAC
>NW_019384460.1:5962-8879 GCF_000671375.1 Centruroides sculpturatus
TGCGGTATTCCCAATTGGCCACACACAATTTGAGCACTTTTAGAATTTAAAGACGTTAGCGGTCCAACTATCGATATCACTCGCTGATCCACTAAATTACACGCTGAAAAATTATATCGGTATTTAATTTTATTAATAAGATAATTTTAATATAATTTATATAAATTTACCGGCTCTAATAACTTCTAATTGCGTAGAAGCATTCTCTGTAATCGGAATGAGTATCGTATTGGGTAATAAATTAGAATCTGAATTTATATTGTTTATAGCTAACCGAAATGTTTCTTGTAATATAGAAAAATCAGACGGAAAAATAGCACCTGAAAAGTAAAGAGTATAAATATTTAACGGAAATCTATAACAGATAAATCGAAATTAGTAGATTGCTATTATAATAATTTATTTTACATTATCTAAGTCATTCATTAATAACATTATTTTACTTATTCTTGCATAAACGAAGACAGTTGTAATTTATATTTCAAGGTTTATCATACACAGCAGTCAATATTTGAAAACAGTATATTACATTTTGTTATTTATAACGATTGCACAATATAAAATTTACAGTTATTACAAAAATATTACAAATTAACTAAACTCCATTTCGGAATATGATTTTCTTCTTCATATAGATTATTATTATTACTATATATAAAACCAATAACTTTTGAAAAAATTACAGCGGTACGTAGTAAGAAATTAATTCGTTTTAAAACAACATCTGGTACATTACCTTTTTCATTTGTTTTTAGCGGTGATACAATTAAGGCTTGTTTAGTTCATTTTGTTTATATTTTGTATTTTAAATGTATTATTCAAATCATAATGTCAAGTACAAAAAATGGACTAAACAAGTTTAAATTGTATGATTACTAAAAACAAATAAAAAAGGAAATATACCAGATATAGTTTCAAACGGATTAATTTTATATTATTACGCGCCGCTGTAATTTTTACAAAATTTATTTTTGTAATAACTGTAAATTTTATATTGTGCAATCGTTATAAATACCAAAATGTAATATATTGTTTTCAAATACTTGGATGCTGAAATATAAATTACGACGGTTTTAAATAAAAATTACAACTGTCCTCGTTTATGCAAGAATAAGTTAAATAATATTAAAGTAAAGGTCAGAAGCAGAGTCATTAAATTAATATTAACATTGATTACATGTTTTGTTATTAAAACAACTAAAGTTAATGCATTCGAGTATATCCAAAACATAAAAGTAAACTTATCTTTGCTAATCTTACCAATAGCAACTTCATTTGGTATATTACCAACAGCAGAGTAGAATGAGACTATTAGTAACAATCCAAATCTTCTCATATTTAATTTCACGTCTAATTATAAGCACTTCAACATTATATTCGATGTAACGATGAAAACTTGCACTGATATCGTGTATAGTAACTAATGGCTAAACAACGATATATTGTGTAGATGCTGACGACTTATTTCCATGAGCCTTGAAAAATTTACTTTAATAAATGAATTTTGTGTTTAATGTTAACCTATTCACTACAATTTCACTCTTGATAATAATGTACCTACGGTACACAGTCATACAACAAACTACAATTTTTTTTTAGTTTTCTACTTCCATCGCTCATGAATACACGCTTGTATTGAAATTATAAAATAATTTTGAGTTTAAATCAACATCGAGTAATTCCTATGTTACTTTTTTCAAAAATTCGCGATTAATTTATTAAAACACACAAAGAAGTTTAATATTGCACATTATTATAAATAAATAACACAAACTTGACAAGTAAATAAATTTTTAAGATGACAAAAGTTAATTAAACAACTCGAAAATCGATCACGTTTATAATTGAAAGCATTTACACTTTCGATTTATCAATAAACTTCTTAAACTCTAAAATATTTACTTTATTTAGTTTATTCCATTATAAAAATTTTATCACGCAACGCATTTGTATTAAACTAATAGTCAAAAGTTTTTCTTTTATGAACATTTCAAAATCATAATAATTTTTTAAAATGGTGTATTCCTTTGTTAATATGGAAACTGCTGATTGTTTATAATTTTAATGTTTTATAACATTAAAATTATAAACAGTTTTCATGATAACAAAGGAATACACTATTTAAAAAAATTATCACCTTTTAAATTTGTACATTATTTAATTGAATAGAGAAAAACTTGGACAATCAATAAACCTCTGTTAGTTATTTTTAAATATTCTGAATAGTCGTAACACCGAGAATGAGGCGGTTACCCCTTCGGGATTATGCGTTGTTTGACGGATGTTGGATCCAGTTGAAGAAACTGTAATTCCGTCGTGAATCTTCAGATGAGTAAGGTGCAGGATCGGTTAAATACTCGCCTCTCGACTATCGAACGATCCGTTCGATAGTCGAGAGGCGAGTATTTAACCGATCCTGCACCTTACTCATCTGAAGATTCACGACGGAATTACAGTTTCTTCAACTGGATCCAACATCCGTCAAACAACGCATAATCCCGAAGGGGTAACCGCCTCATTCTCGGTGTTACGACTATTCAGAATATTTAAAAATAACTAACAGAGGTTTATTGATTGTCCAAGTTTTTCTCTATTCAATTAAATAATGTACAAATTTAAAAGGTGATAATTTTTTTAAATAGTGTATTCCTTTGTTATCATGAAAACTGTTTATAATTTTAATGTTATAAAACATTAAAATTATAAACAATCAGCAGTTTCCATATTAACAAAGGAATACACCATTTTAAAAAATTATTATGATTTTGAAATGTTCATAAAAGAAAAACTTTTGACTATTAGTTTAATACAAATGCGTTGCGTGATAAAATTTTTATAATGGAATAAACTAAATAAAGTAAATATTTTAGAGTTTAAGAAGTTTATTGATAAATCGAAAGTGTAAATGCTTTCAATT
>NW_019384460.1:18165-90159 GCF_000671375.1 Centruroides sculpturatus
CGATATAGTATGTATAATCTGGTTTTCAATTTGGAACCCATCTTCATCTCTTATAAAACAATCATTTAGGTCAAATAAGTAGAAATTGAAAAGATATGGGGATAACGGATCACCTTGTAGTAGACCTCTATAGGTAATGAATGATGTCCAGATATTAGTATCCTGTTTAATGATTGTCTTATATTTTCCGAACAGCAACCCTATCATATTTATCAAAAGTTCTTTTGCCTCGCATCTCTTCATTTTACTCTGTAGGTCAGTAATGCTAATCATATCGTATGCTTTTTCAAGATCCAAAAACAAAGCGAACACTTTATGTCTTTTTTTCAGCAACTGAGTTTGAATTAGTGACAGTAACACAAAGAGGGCTGTTTGAGTTCCACCTCCTTCTACAAATGCAAATTGCGTATTATTTTTATAATTGTTCGTTGCTGTCCAGTAATTAAATTTCTTAGCTAATATTGTAGTAAATACTTTCCGTAGACAAGACAGAAGGGCAATTGGTCTATAATTGGTTGGTTCCTGTTTATTCCCTTGTTTAAATATCATAGTAAAAATAATTTCGTTCCATTTGACTGGTATTATACTATTACTATAAAATAGGTTAAATTGTCTAGTTAAATATCGAATAATTTCAATTGGTAACATTTTGATGAGTGAGTTAGGTATTGTGTCCGATCCCGGTGTTGATTTGTCTTTAAGTTTTTTGATACAGTCCTGTAGTTCTTCTATCTTAATTATCTCGTCCTGTTGAATTTCTGGTCTTGTCTTGGTTCCCATATATTTTTTACCAACATTTTTCTGATAATTCTCTGAGAATTTATTGTAATATTTAAGCCAAACATTGTATTCAACTCTAGTCTGTGTATTCTATCTTAACTTTCTTTTACGAAAATTGTTAATTATTTTCCAGAAGACTCTCGAATCTTTAGCTTCGGATAATTTCTTGCTGATTTTTGAAAAGAATAGTTTTTTCTTAGCTTTGATTAAATTGTTATACATTCTTTTATACTTTAGGTAATTCATTAATGCTTTACTGGTGTTTGTTCTTCTAAAGATTTGTAAACTCTTTTGCTTTTTAATTTTGTAGTCGTAACACGTGCTATTATACCATTCACATTTAAATATTTTTCTATTTTGCTGTGTGCAATTCTTGTACCTATATTCCTCTAGTTTATTTATAATACTCCGATAATTTTCTATTGGATCATTTTCTTTTTCCAATGTTAACATCTCTCCAATCATATCATCAAATTCATTCAACATTTTTCGTTTATTATATGATGGTCTTAATTCCAGATTAATTGAATGACTCTGTTTACAGTTATATATATTATTACTTATTTTTTCATATATTATTCGCTCTAACTGAATAGGAAAATGATCTGCAATGTCGTTTTCTAGAACCTTCAAATAGTTACAACAATTTATCATTTCTTCTGAGCAGATAATGTAATCTACTATAGATTTCCCACTTGGAGAGACAAAAGTAATTTCTGCAGGGGTGTCACCCCTCATTCTACCATTTAGTATTATTAGTTGGTTATTATCAATAAATTCTAAAAGTGCTTTTCCCCCTGTGTTTAACACTTTATCTTTGGATATTCTCTTATTAACTAAATTTTCAAATGTCTGACAAAATATGGTATCAGTAACTTCACCAATACGTGCATTTAAATCACCACCTAATAGGTGGTGATTTAAATGCACGTATTATCCACATTTGTGTCAGATTAGACCATCTATCCAAGACCTTTTGCACTTCATTTAGAATTGGTTTCTTTTCAATAGAAGGTGGTATATATATTCCTACTACTCCCGTATATGTATATGACCATCTCATTTTTATTTTATTCTTTAATTTTATTATAACAGCAATAACATAGTCCGTTGTATATTGTAGGAATATTTCACCTAATCTTTTCNAACATCCGTGCACTAGAACTTTAGAATGATAAATGAAATTTGATATCAAAATCCAATTAAAAAACAATTAATTGTTAATCATGCGTCACTAAAGGTAGATTAAAATCGCGATAAATTTTTTTCTCGCGGATAAAAATTTTTGAAAAAATTTGGAGACCTAGAAAACATTCAGAAATTGAAGAAAAAAAAATTTTGTTGTAGGGGCGAAAGGACCGAGTTTTCTGTAACGCTATGTAACCTAAACTAAAGAATATGTCAGAGGAACTAAAGGGGTTTACTTTCTCTGATATATTCTTGCATAAATAAAGACTGCTGTAATTTATATTTCAAGGCTTATCACACACAGAAGTCAAGTATTTGAAAACAATATAGGCCTATTACATTTTGGTATTTATAACGATTGCACAATATAAAATTTACAGTTATCACAAAAATATTACAAATTAACAAAACTCCATTTCGAAATATGGTTTGCCTCTTCATATAGATTATTATTATTAAACATAAAACCAATAACTTTTGAAAAAATTACANTTCGGAATTCAAACTATCAAATTTATCTTGGATTAATTCATATATCGATTTAAGTGAGTATTCAGGTTCAATAGTCTTTGTTAGTAAATCTTCTTCCGGTTCGAAGAAGTCTTTTATTGTAGCATACTTCGAGATATCAGTAGTACTCTTGGAGTGTTCCTCAATTAAATATTCCTCTTCTGACATTTCGCTTGTCTGAGTATTTTCTTCTATATTTCTTGTATGCTCTCTACGTGGTCTCCCTCGTCCCCTTTTTTGCATAACTAAGTAGACACCAATTGAAAATATATCTTAAATTTTTTACGACATATGTATATTTTAATGTTAGCTGTAACAAACTGTTTCATTCACAGCCGAATATTAAATGGCCATCTGCCATCGAGTCAAATTTCACAAGAAATGGATCAAATATTTAAACTCTGCATCCCGGAAAACCACTTTAAAACATATTTTGTGTTTGCTAGTAACCTTGTATTATGTACTTTTCCTATTCGAATGTATACTGTTGGTCTCATAGAAAGAAGGGACTATTGAGAAAGTTGAAATAATTCGATCAAAAGTAGTCGTTGACCTCCTCTAGAAGAGAGGGTGTTCAACGACTACTCACTAATAATTAATACTGGTCTACAGTGGCGTGCCGTCATTAGAAGCGGTGGATGCGCCACTTCCCTTGTATTTTCTAAAAAATAAATACATATTGATTTTAATTATATGAAAATAATCGCACAATATTTTATTATAACCGCATTATGTATCTTATTACAAATTTCTATACTACACGTGAAAAAAAATAAGATTGCTATTGTATATTCGAATATTAGTGGCGGAGTGGAAGCACTCCGCACACTGTATTGTCAGCATCCAAAAAAAGCCAGATTCACGCATGCGCTTTACAGAGCACCAACCTCACCCAGTTTAGCTGGTGGAAGCCTAGGACCTCGGGTGGATGCTACACATAAAACGCATCCAATTCTATCCAGGACCGGTTCTGGGCTGTTAGCTGTCTGCCCGCTAGATATTTGGCCGCCCTCGCCCGATAACGCGAATCACGAGTAGATTTATAACTTAACCCAACCGATAAGAGTTTACTGGTATGTTTTTACAATAGTTTTCTGTATAGTTGACGGGAGTTTAAAAAAATCAATTAAAATATTTGATATACAGTGATACCCCGAACTTACGCGATAGGGCGGCCGGATGGCCGAGCGGTCAAGGTGGCAGCCTACCGCTCTGGGGGACCCGGGTTCGAATCCGAACGGATTGAAAACATCCCCAGGAATTTTTCGGGGGTGGTCCGTTCAGATATGTCGTGCCCCGTCCCTCACCACCCGGCAGCCCCATTGTGGGCCTGGCCGAACACATAATGGGCTTGCAAAAAGAGGCCCTCTTAGTGTCCACAGGGCGGAAAGAGTTTAAAAAAATAAAAATAAATAAATAAAAATCTTACGCGATAGGTGGGACCGAGCGATAACCGCGTAAGTCGAGGTATAATTTCGCAATTTGTGTAAAATCCAGGGCTGTGGAGTCGGAGTCGTGGAGTTTTGATGTTTTAGTCGGAGTCGTCAAAAAATCCGCCGACTCCGACTCCTTTTTACTTACCAACTTGTTATGTATATAAAACGGAAAAGTATTGGAATCGTGTCAAATTTGACCCTCCAAGTTTTTTATTTGTAAATCTACACGTTTGGAGACCTCCCGAACCTCTCAAAAAAGTCAATAAAGGGGAAAAATTCGCGCGCGCGTGTTGGCGTCTAATTTGTTTAATTTCTTTACTTTCTGTTCTGAGATATTAAACAATATCTCAGAATGGATAAAGTTTAAGAAACGAAATGTGGCACTGTAGCTTGTATATAAAGGGGCGTTAATACTATTAAATTTTGGTTATTAATTAAAGGTCGACAGGGTGAAGACATAAAACTGGTCGTGTGTCATATCTCTTAATGAATATTTTACTCGTTATTAGCGTTCAAAATTTAAAAAAATAAAATAAAGCTCGTCTCTACTCTCAAAGTAAGCTTTTTTTGTCATTTTATAATAGTACAGTAAAACCCGTTAAGTTGTTCTCGCTTAAAATGTTAGAATGTGTATGGGGACATGATTTAGTTTGACTTAAATAACTAACTCCTGTGTTAAACCATCCGACTCCGATTCTGACCACTCTGATCACAGAAATTATTAGGCTTCAAACAGGGTGAACGAAATCATGCCCCCCACACAGTAACATCCACACATATAGAAAAAACCTCGAATCTTTTGCATATCTCGAAATTTCAAGGTGTCCCGAGTCCAAAAATGTAAAAATTTGGGTGGGGTCATTTTTTGACCCAGCGCTACACTTTCCTCTGTTATATATAACAGCCGGAAAAGTAAAAATTATCGAATACATATTTATATATTACTTAGAGAAGTCTTTTAGCTTTGGAATAAAAAGTTTATTGAATCTTTTATTCTGAGGTCACGTGATGACATCAGAATTTCCGGGTCTCTTTCGGTAACAAGTCTGCCCCTAGTCGGAGTCGGAGGTAAGGAAAAGTCGGAGTCGGAGTCGGTAGATTTTTACGCGACTCCACAGCCCTGGTAAAATCCAAGTTGGAGGTATGTAAGCTAATAAATGTTCTCGTTAATCTTATTTCGTCTTTTGATTTATTCACGGTTACAAGAAATCACCACATAGAGTCTCTCAAGTCTCCGTAGATATAAAATACACAGAAATAAATAACACAAAATAAATTGTAGCTATGTGTCGATTCCGCGCTACACGTCCGAACATGTAAGCTGAACAATAATGTGGGAGAGTGAGTAATCAAGAGTTGCCTGGCGCTCAAACAAAAGACGATTCGACGAGATTTGAAAATCGCGTAAGTCGGGGTAGCGTAAATCAAGGTATTACTGTATTTATTCCGCTCTCCGATTTTATATTACTCGCGGATTTCAATGTTAAACCAGTGATATTACGATTTCGTATATCCCATCTGTAAGGGGATGTAGAAAAAAACGTGTACAGTTCTTGTATAATGTTAAAAAATTAACTGTTACTTTGACAGCATCATTTACAACTAAATTTAAATTTAATGAATGAGAGAGATGCATGAGGTACAGAAAAAGCTCTAGAATTTATTTTCCTTAAATTTTCGATTTATATATCCGATTTATATATATTTTATGATTTATTGTCATAAAAATTTGTCTTTCCACTTTTTTCCCAAGACTACAAATATTCGAGTACAAAGTAACCGGTTTCAACTTATTTCTACTTAAGAAGTAGTTAAATAATTAAGCGATTAGGGAATTGGGCACATAAACAAAACCCTGATGAAACAGCCGAAATTTTACTTAAACAAAAACTTAACCGAACCATCTCTAGCCAAGTACAGTAGAGACTGATTTCTTCGTATTATTAATGTAATAAAGACAGAAATTTTTCCAGTTCAATGAGAGTGACCGAAAAGTTGTAAATTTTGGAAATTTCTGAGGACACTTGGTCCTAAAACGAATTAGTAAAAACCTAAATATGTTAAACTTAATTGTCATTTGTTTTCTAACATATTTAGATTTTTACAGATATGGTGAGAAACGTTTAAAATCTACAACAGCCCTGTCGCGTCCTTTCAGATATACTAGTGATGAGACAAAAGAGGTATTTGACATTGACCGGTATCGGCACCATGGGGATTTGGCAGTCCGCGTGTATGCACGCTCTGCAACATAGGGAGCTATTTGACTAAATGCATTGTTTTAAGATTTAAAAAGTAAAGAATATTTTATGTTATTTTTATGTACGTTTCTTTACAAAGCTATATTTAATTATAATTTTCTTTAAAAGTATATTCATACAATTGAAGAATATTTTGTACCAGGTATGCACAGTACCGATACATCCACCACACATTTTATTTCACCAAGTAAGTTATTATTATTTCATTTTTAATTGTAGCCCTTATATCGTGGCTAGCGATTCGGAATGTAATTGTGATATTAAAAATGCATTTAGAGAAGTTCTACGGTTTTTACTGGCTTATCGAATAAACGATACGAATGGACCCTAGACCAGGGGTGGCCAACAGTTTTTGCCCCCGGGCCGAATTGGAAAGAAAACTTTTTTCACGGGCCGAACCAGAGGCTGCCGTAGGAAGATTTTGAGGTGGTGCACATGGGCATAGCCAGGAAGGGGCATGGGTGGGCAGGCCCCCCAGTTAACCTGGGGCCGTATTCTGGTCACTGTCTCTGGTCTCTCGTAAGCCGGTCGCTGATTGGCTAATCATTTGGATTAGCCAATCAGCGACCGGCTTGCGAGAGACGAGAGACAGTGATAGAATATGGCCCCAGGTTTTCTCCACGTCTGTAACGCTGAAATAGGGGCCAGTTACTCTTGCAAAGACCTCCTGAAAGGCATCCCCTTAGGCAGATCGCCCAAGTGCTGCATTGCCATAACTTAAACAACAAACAAACAAATTATTATAAAATGGCAAAAGACTTATTTTGAGAAGTAGAGTGTTTTTTAAAAAGTTGTAAATGCAAATAACAAAATTTTCATTACATATTACTCCATTCGAGATATGACACAACCCATCAATCTCCACCTCTGACTATTTAATAGCATCAATGCCTGTACACAGAAATAACCCTGCCTATTGTAGAAAGCTCAAAATTTATTGCAGCAAAATTTGACTCAGAATCTATATTTTGTAGTAGTAGATCACTAAGGCAATGTGAAAAAAACTACAAGATTTGATTATGAACATGAAAATGTAGATGATGCTGAAATTTCATTTAAAGTAAAATTTTTTTCCTCTGCATAATAGATCAAACAGCAGAATTTTTGCAGGAAAGATTTACTTATTAAAAAAACCAATGAATCCATTTCAGTTTTTGTATTTGTTAAATATTCTTTATTTTGTTAAGTACTTATCATGTAAAAAGTTACAACAAAAATTAACACATGAAAATCATTCAGAAATTGATGCATATGATTTATGCCAAGAAATTTTACACTGTCAACCATTTATTTCTAATTTTAAAATGACAATTCAGTATATTTATTCAAATGATATATTTATTCAAATGATTTATTCCCAGCATATTTATTCAAATGATTTAATCCCAGTTTACCCAAACTTTACAATTGCTCTACAGATTCTTTTATCATTACTGGTATCATCTGCGGGACGGTCCTTTTCTAACTTAAAATTATTAAAAATTACTTGCGCTCCACAATGTTACAAGACAGACTTTCAAAATCTTGCCATTATATCAATAGAGTGACGTGCAACCTTCTTGAATAATGTAAATGTATCCCATTAATACTGTTGCGACTCTTCTATTTCATAACCTATATTGTAATCAATTGCTTGTCTACAATATCTATCATATTTCATATTGTGTATTTGTACCCATCACCTAGTTGTGCCTCGCAGTAAAACTAGGTATGTACTCAATTCTGGTACCTAATAAAGAAATTGTATGTATATTATTCGAGAATTTTCATTAATGAAAGATAGAAAAGTTCAATTCACAAACTGAGTTTTCTTTCTGTTTAAATATTTATTTACCTATTTCTTTACCAAATAATGTTTGTAATGTGTTATTATTTTATATTTTTGTAAGTTTGTTTATTATTTATAGGATATCTATACAAAGTACCAAAGTACAAATATCAAAGTGATTTTCTTGCCAAATAAAATATAGCAAGTTTATCTGTTAAGTTACATAAAACTATATAAGGTACAATTGGCAAATGATTTTCTTAACAAACAATATAAATTACTTTATTTTCTTCCAAATTATTTTTGATGTTTTGGTACACTTCTCTTGTTTATTGTCTTTTTATACAATTTTTTGTAACTCCTGATTTTTTCAATAAACTTATAATTAATATATTTGTATTTCATTTGTACTCACTGATACATTTTTATAAAGTGATTGTTTTTATTGTGAGGAAGGGTATAGGGACACCAACTAAAGCAAAATGTTTATGAAAATGGTTGGAAGCTGGGTCTGCAGAGGAGTTGCAGGAGAGGATCAAGATCAAACTTCTCCATTTCAAAGCTGACAACTTCAGAATGTTAATAGAATGATTAAGAAGTAAAAGTTGGAATTCCTGCCTATTGCAGGCCTGATGATCTCATCTGATCATTAATTAAACAACATATATGAACACAAAAAAAAATTTGTTTTAAAATAAATAATAAATTTTAAACTTTGAAATTTGTGCATATTTTTAGGATATATGTCCTTATATCACAGATTCATTTCAAGATAAACAACTTCATTAGATTAAACAAGCATTTCTTCAATTGTAGAAATATTTTTAATGTGGGCCAATGATTCCTTCCATTGCATAATTTCAGGAAAAACTTTATGACAAAAATAATTATTTTGTCACAACTTAGCATATCATTCAAACATTTGAATAAATAACTAATACATTTGTTTGATTGTAATAAAGGTTATACATTGAAAAATAAGCAGTTGGAAAATGTCAACTGGGAGGCATGGACAATGGTGTTTTTCAGTTACTTCAAGTTAGTACAAAAATAATGCAAAACCATTTAAATTTCACATAAATCTTTCAGTCTAGTGCCTTTATTGGATAAAATTTTAGGCAATAAAAATTCTGTAATTCTAAAAAGCAAGATCCATTATACCGCAATCTATAATTCTGAGCTTTTACTGTAATTATTTTTGGATCACTTAAAAAACAATAATTTTAAAATGTTTCTAATGGCAATTGAAATAATGATTAAACTAAAATTGTGAAACACAAAACTATTAAATTGAAACCTTGTTAAGTCAAAGTTTAAGGGATAAAAAAAATTGACATGAAGTTAGAATTCTGAGTTGATAACTTTAATACAGAAATTTTCTCAAATCTTTCTTTTGCTGTAAATTTCCCATTATTAAGCCATTTTTGAAGAATCTATTTACAAAATGATTAAAAACTGTACAGTTTATGGCACTTTTGAGTGCATTGTCAAGGTACTTCCTTGTAACTGTATTAGAATTTAAAGATTTGTTGTGATATAATTGTTCTCTGGAATTTTACTTTGTGCTAGATTTTGACAATTGTTTCAGCAACCTAATTTTTCAGGAATATGAATTCTGCTAGAATTTTATAATTTATTCTAGCACATAAAACTGATATAATTTCATTTTTATTTTTACTAAAAATAGACATGGAGTTGATATTGAGAAATAAATAGCACTTTTATTTTTTTTTTGTGATATATTATTTTTGGTTATTTTAACCAAAAATATGTGCAAAAAATGTGTATCAACTTAAAGAATAAATAAAAGGATAAAAGGATGTTTAGTGTTTGATTAATTGCATTTTATAGTGCTTGAGAAGCAAAAATGTATGACAACACGATTTCAAATTAGCACAAAAACAAGTAAAACAGCAAAGCGATTTTTGGGATGAGACTGTGTCTCGGAAAGTGCAAGCAATGCATGAGCAAATCTCGCACTCACACCTGTTTGTAGAAACAGTTTCGGCATTTCGTATTTTCTTTTGACCTGGTTCTCATTCAAAATAAACCAGACTTATAGGTAGTCGGTCCCAACTACCTACAAGTCTGGTTTATTTTATGTGCACATGATTTGGGCACCAATACTCTGTCAAATTGCAACTCCTGACATGCACTCCTCTAAGGTGTGCAGCCATTGACAGCAGCGTAATTTGAGAGACAGACATAGTCTCATCAAAAAATAAATAAAAAATATTTTAGTTTACAATATTTTTTAATTAGATTTGCCCATTGTATTATAAGTGACATAATCACGTTTTACAAATAAAAAATCTAAAGAAAGTAATAACTGAGAAATCAGAACAGTAATAGTAATAGTTTTATATTAAAAACTTAAAAAATTAATAGAAGTGATTCAAGATAACATACAAAAATCTAAAACTCTCTCTCAATCAGAAAGCTGGAAACATACTGTATCAATATGATGATGATCACCCTAGGTAGAAATGGCATGGTGTCATCTTTGACATGGAGTTAGTATATCTTAATCATCTGTATTCATATGTATCTTCATAAGAGAAAATGAAGATCACAAACTTATCAAAGGATAGACAGTATATAGAAAAATAAGTTTGAGTTAAAATAATGAGAATTTTGACTTAATGAGACTGTATTGTATGGAACCCTTACATAATGTGCCCAAGAAATAGGTTCAAATTAATGCAGTTTGACTTAGTTTAATAATAATACAGTAAAACCTCACTAAATATTTAAAAAGTTCTATTAATTTTCACCTACATACTGAACAAAATACTACTCTCTATTGTTTTGGAATATATTTAATTGAAACTAAAATTATTTATTACAAGAAATACTACTAATTCATAATTTATTTACAAATTTTTATTTAGTAGGTGGTTTCCAAGACTCTATTTTTGGGTTTGTTGTGCTATAAGGCATGTATGCTTTATTAGTTCCAGTAAAATTTTCTGTATGATTTATCATCCATTTATATTGTACAGGAGGCACTTTAGTTGGTGGATCATCTGTCATGTAATGCAACCAACGATGCCTGTAAATATTACATTATTAAAGAAAATTTGTAAATATCTATAAATTTATTTTAAAAAAGTTATTTTTATTCTTCTAACTGGAATGATGCATGTAAATGAAGATCAACACCCAAAACTAGTACAAACTCAAAAAAGTAATTTTACTAATGTTTTCATCTGTAACAGATTTACAAACAGATGAAACATTCATAAACTTAATATTTTGAGTTCTTTTGTGCTGGTTTCAAGTCTTGAACTTCAATTATTGTTATTCGGTAATATGTACTTTATCAATGTGTAAGTAACATTTCTAAAATGTGGATTGTGTCAAAAATTGAATCATTTATAATTTGAATCTATAATACTGTCATGATTTTAAATGAAATCATTTACTTTTGTACTGAACAGGTAATAAATTTTTTACTGAAAAAAGTGTAATTTGATTAAGCAAATTTAAAAATTAGAAATCATAACTTTATAACTATTGGGTTTAATTTATTTCTGTCATAATATACTAAATCTCAGCTTTCCAATGTCTTAAAAATTTTTAAAATCAAAATTATGTAAGAAAGCATTTGATTAAATTACCAATTATTATAAAATGTTTTTTACATACACAAAACAAAATTTTAATGCTCTTAAATCTTACCATTCAGCTGGAACTTGACTACCATCATAATCCATATGAATATATTCATTATATTCAACCCATCTATTACGTCCTGAAAATAATTGAGTTTATTTCTAATCTTAATTATGTACTGTACATACAAATTAAGAAATAATAATGTAAAGAACAAGTAAACTAAAATTATTTTCGTGTGAAAGATAAATGTCTGCAGATAAATTTGCTATTTTCATATCATATTATTATTAAATAAAAAATTATTCATTAATAAACTGTAAAAACAATTAATAAAATAATAGTTAATTTTATTTTATAAAATCTTCATTTTATGACATTTTATCTAGATTTGTTCTTTACTTAATATGTTATTTTGTTTAATTTTCTAACTAAACACACTCAAAAATACCTTTTAAATATGCAGCCATATTTATTAATTAAATTCTACCATTTTTGGTCATATTTAATGACCTTTATCAAGAATAAACGGAAAAAACAGAAAAAAATCGAACTCCGAAAAAAATTTTAAAGGTACCTTTTAAATTTTAAATTTAAATACCTTTTAAAAGTTTGATTTTTGTGTTTAGTTAGTAAGAAATGCAGTCTACGATAAGTTTAATTTTCTGTTTAAAACTTATAAGATGTGATTTTAATTCTTATGAGCAATTGTTATTGTGACATTGTCACAATGCACTTAAGATTAGTAATATCTTGCCCCTGTACATCATACTTTTCCTGTTAACAATGAAGTCATGCCAGTCATCTAACTGTTCAGAAAAAATTTTTGAATTGAAATAAACATGACTTCCTGTCTAAACCAGAAGTTTATATACAGTTAATTGAGCTTTCCTATCCCTAAGCTTTCCACATCTGGTCTTCACTTTCATCTAACATCATTCTCAAGATTAAGGAAGAACAGACAGATGGAGGACAGTACCATTTATAGTCTACAATTTTTTAAAACTGCAGTCTAATTAGTATTTTTTTAACTTAAAAAGTAAAGCAACTATAAACAATAATGCTTTTATTCTTATGATATAAAGGGGAGTTCCATACAATGCAAAGTGGAGTTCATGTATTGAGACATGCATTTATCATATGATTATGCAAGTTTAAACTTAGGACTAGAAATTGAAGAAAATGTATATCTTTAGATGAGAAAATTAGAATTTTGTACGAGTACAACTCATACAAAATTATAATTCTCTCATCTAGAGGTATACATTTTCATATTCACAATTTTTTTGTCATAAATTTCATTGTCAATTTTAATATGAAATAATACTTAAATAAAATATTGTCTCATAACAAAGCCAATAAAATTATCTTTTTTTAAAAAAAAGAATTTTATTGTCTGATTTCAATTACAGTAGAGCGTTGTTTATCCAAATCAATTGGGGACTGGGGTTGTTTGGATAACCGATTATGTACGAAAAAATATATTAACCTATCCCATGTTGAAATTTTTCTCCATTGCATGTCACTTAGTGTTGAATTTTCATTGATGTTAAGCCTAACAAAAATTTTTATAATAATTGTGGCTATTGTATCGTTAAAAATTATTTCTTTATTTTGTACAAACAAAATAAATATATTGAAAAATATAAAAACAAAAAAAAATTATACTTTAGAAGTTAATCTAGTATCAAAAATGTTCGATTCAGCATGACACACAGTCCTCAGAAAAACACCACACAAAAGCACCAGTGCTGCAAGCTAAAACACACACACCAACAAAAAAAATATTGGAGTAGCCCAAAACATAGCCAAAGGTTGCAGCGCCACAGCACTAGCAGAAATTTAAATTTGATGACTGGAATTTGATGCTATCCGAAAGCTGGTCAACCGACATTTTGGTTGACCAGCTTTCGGATAAATGATGCTCTACTGTATTCAGAAAACAAAATAACACTTCATTCAAAATTTGAAGAATTACATTTTAAATAATTTTGAAGAAAATACTTAGATAAAAATCATTTTAAACATTTTCATATTTTATTGTGCTAAATAACACTATTTTTTCAATTATATTTTGCATTTTTATTTGTAATTTAACTATAATCAATATAAAAAATTTCCAATAATTGGATTTGGGGTTTTTGTGACACAAGAGTGTAGGTAGGCCAAAGAATGCCAAGTCTAGCCAGTTATGTTGCCAGTCTTTTGGGTCTTTTAATACAGGGTGTATTAAAAGACCCAGTACAGTGCTACAAACTTTCAGGAGAGATAGAGTACACCTAGATGATGGGAAATCACATAGCAATGCATGGTTGGAAATGTTTTCCTGGCATGGTAGTGATGACACAAAACACAAAAAAGGAAGGACACAAACAGGATAAGAAAATATGTTTATTATTCTTAGTACAGCAAAAATGCTGGGACATCTTTGGCTGGTGTATGTGATAGATGTCCCTACATAAATCGAAACATCAGATGATGTTGCACATGCACAAGAATAATAAACACCCTGTTTTGTCCTTCTTTTCTTGTGTTTTGTGTCGTCACTACCACACCAGGAAAGCATTTCCGACCATGCATTGCTATGTGATTTCCCATCATCTAGGTGTACTCTACCTCTCCTGAAAGTTTGTAACTGCTGTATTGATATATCCTGTATATCATAATTGTTCTGTTGTATGTTCTACAGTTCTGTATATAAGTTTATTGCCTTCAGATATGCCATTGTAGGTTGAATTTGTCCATTATCATCTAGTATCAATTATTCCATAGAGCTTGGTCTTCTGAAGATATTTGTTGTTGAAGTTAGTGTTCTCTGGTGTTTTGTACCAAGGGCACATTATTAATATATGTCAGAGGATAAATAGGGTGTGGCAAGTTGAGCATATTGGTTGGGTATCCCTTGTTATTACATTGTGTTGGTCTTGTGTGTTCAGTTCTCATTTGGGCAAATACTATTTCTTCTTTCTCATTTTTCTGTTTTGTCTTCTTGTCTATTTTATTAGTTGTGGTTTGATGGTGTGTAGTTTACTGTTGAGTTGTTTGTTCCCAAATAATTAATAGTTTTCGAAAAAGTAAAACTTATTTTGAAATTAATAGTAATGAATTAACAATAAATCACTACCATGACCAATTTATAAAAAGATAAAATGCAAACTTTATTGATAAATTAAAGGTAAGCATCAAATAAATTTTTATATATCTAAATCAATGTAAAGAAGTTATAAATAAAGCAATAAAAAACATTTAAAACATATTTGAAATTTTTACTTTTCTGGATTACAACAGAAGGAAAGTATGGCAATCTAGCAAAAAATGACCCTCCTCAGATTTTTCATTTTTGGGCTCAGGACATATTGAAACTTCAAGAAATGCAAAAAAATTCAGGGGTAATTTCTGTATGTATGGATGTACAGGAAGACACTACTAATTTGAGGTGGAGTGCATTTATTTTAAATTAAATTAATTAAAAATTGCAGCCTGGCATTGTAAATAATTACTCATTTTAATTGTGATTTTAATGTCTATATTTCTTTGTTATGAAGATTATATCAGTAAGGACTCATCCTTCCTTTTCACATAAAAGTATCAACTTTTCTGTGGAAAATTTAGGACAGCATTTGTTGTTTTGTTAATGTTCGCTTTTTTTTTTTCTTTCTTTAGAATTATTTTAGTTGTGTGTGTGTCCAAGTGAAATCTGTATATTAAAATAGCATATATAATTGTTTTAATAACGATAAATTTAAATAAATAATTTTGAAGCAGATGAAACCTTATTTGATGGAAATCATAAAAATATTCAAAATGAATTATTAACAGCTATACAAATTAGTATTTTATTAAATTAACATCACTGATTTTTATTAAAATTGTTTCAAAACTCTGTTTACACTATGATTAAATTCTTATGAAGTTCAGAGGGGGACAAGGTGTCCCAAAAGTGGTAAACCCTTTTGAAATAAGGATAAAAAATGAGAGTTATTTATTATGTCCTTGTTTTGTGTTGCAGATTGTTGCTGTGACTTTGAAGATCAAATATGAATCTTGAAGCAATGCCATTGTCTGTCTGGCACACAATGGCATTACTTCAAGAGGTGCTTCCAAATCATATGTCATCACAGAATGGAATAATCATGTGACCTCTGAAATTATCAAAATTTCTATAGAACTGGTAGTAAACTTGGGATTTCACCACTGATGCTTGCTGCAATGAATGGATACACAGAAGCTCCAAGCTCCTAATTTTTTTCTCTGCATTTATTCATATGCCCTTTCTCAAGGAAAGGCATATGTGAATGAACCAACAAATTGCTGTTCTCAAAAATAACATTTGCATTGCAATGTGATCGCTCCCAAGAAACTTTGGAGAAATTTATGAAAATAATGGCATCTTGAATTCTCCATTACTGAGATATGAAAAGTGGTCATATGCCCAATGTTATTTTTCATAAATAATCCCAATCTTTATAAAACAGCAACTGCACACTGGGTTGTGTAAAAATAAATAAGACCTACTTGAACCTTTAACCGATGTGTGTATAAATTAATCTTTCCAAAACGAACGTTTTCATAACCCCTTCTGGGCTCTTCTTCAGGTATAGCTGGATCGAACATTATTCAAATTTTTTCGTTTGATGTTCGATCCAGCTATACCTGAAGAAGAGCCCAGAAGGGGTTATGAAAACGTTCGTTTTGGAAAGATTAATTTATACACACATCGGTTAAAGGTTCAAGTAGGTCTTATTTATTTTAATCCCAATCTGTATGCTTCTAATAAATACTACAATTTTGCATAATTCAAAGAAAGTATTTAGTAATAAATAAATCATGTGGATTTACTACTTTTGGAACACCCTGTAAAACAATTTAAATTTTAAAAAATATTAAAATAAATTATATTATATTTACCATAAAAATATAACTTGTTTTCATAATATTTGTTACCATATTTATCTTCACCAACTAAAGTGCCAACTTTGGCATCGTCCATTCTGAAAATAGAAATATCTCATTATATTAAGTCATCATGCATAATTATGAATATTTCAATCATAAAAACTGAAAAATTCCAGCAATGAACTGCATAACTTTCTAATCAAAAAAGTTAAAATTGTGGGGGGGCCATCTGTTATGAGAGTCTATCAAAAAACTTTTTATATTATTAAGTGTTATAAAATGATAATAGACAATTTTTATTTTTTTATAAAACTCATCTCTAGCTTCAAAATTCTATTCAAACAACAGAAATATTTAGTCATATTTAAAAAGGTAACCACAATATGACAAGGCTGCTTATTAGTTAAACTAAATGTTGTACAATGTAAATATTAAAGAAAAATCCAACAGAAATACATATAAAACTGTTTTCTTGCTCCAAGAATAACAGCTTGAATACATTTTATTATATTAAGAGATTTGCCTATGCAAATTAAGTTATCTATAAATAATTTTCTAAGGTTTGGTGGGTAATAGATTTCTTTATTTTCTTTTAATATCTATATGCTGAAATCATCCACGGATCTATGTATACTTTATGTTGTTCATAGCAGTGCAATTAAATTTTTGCTAATTATTTTTGTGTGACAGCATCATTGCTTTACTGTCGAAATTTGCCAACTTATATACTGTATATACACGTATCTGCAAGTATATACAGAATCAGCTATTATTGCAAACATAGATGCAAGCAAGAGGTTAAGTCTCTTGCTTGCATCTATCTAAAGCAAGAAGCAGCAGTAATAGCTAGTTTGTTCCCAACACCATAACATAGGCAGGGGTGCACAACCTGCGGCCCGCGGGCCACATACGGCCCCTTATCAATGTTTATGCGGCCCGCGGACGGTACAGGCCAAATCCCTTCTTTCGAAGTTTCTAAGTGTAGAACTTTTCCCTTTCACAAAGTCATTAGCACCCAACTGTTTTATAACTTCCTGAAGTGAGAAATGGGGGGGTTGTTCTATAAATAAGTCTATTTCTAGCTAACACTTTCTGGTTTAGATATAGAATATTCTAAGTCTAATACATAGTATTATAACGATTTTTTGAAGAATCAAATAAAATAAAATGATGTTAGAACGTCATTTCCGATGTTATCAGGAAGTTTCTATTTTGGCGGGAAATCTTCAATTTTATGCTTCGGAAAACTTGCTTATTCGTCTAAATAGCGTCAAATAACAAAAATAAATGAAAATAGCGCTGAAAAACTATGAAAATAACGATTTTTTATGATTTGTTTACATTCTAGATTCTGATTGGTATTGTCGAATTTGAATCAATCTTTTCTGAAAAGACGCTTATTCGTCAACCTAATGTCATTCAAACTAGAAAAAACTAACCAGAGTTCAAAAAGAAATGTACAAAAAGCTATAACAACCAATAATTTACAACAATATCTCTCCATAGACAAAGAATAGAAAAAAAATTTTTCACATCAAATTTATTATTATTAAGTTGGACCAAGAAAATTAATACTGTAGTTGGAATAGAGTCATTACGACTAAAAGGAAGCCATTTGCATTAAAATATTTTGGATTTAATAATTATTACAAACCGCGTCAAGCCATAAACTTGTCAACAAAGAGGGTTGTAAAATGATTCCGTGTAGCTAGAAAGCTGCGGTTTTTTTTGTTTGAAAGAAAACAGATATATTTAGGTTATTTAAGTAGTAAATTAATTGGAACTTTTTATTTACTTTTATTTTTACATTCTTTTTTTCGTAAATTTAAAATTAAATTATTATTTTTAATTTTTCACCTTGCTGAAAAATTACCTTGGGGACAGGCAAAAGGAGTTAGTCCAGTATCATTGCATAATTCACCAACAGCAACTTTGTGCAAAGAAGCTGGGATTTGAACGTCTGCTGAAAGATGTCTATGATACTGTGAACTTAATCTGCCGTCATGGACTCAACCATCGACTCTTCACATCATTTCTTGAAGAAATAGATGCTGATTATGCTGACCTGCCCACGTATACTGAAGTTCGTTGGCTGAGCAAGGCAACAGTCCTCAAGAGATTTGTGGAGCTATTGGGGCCTATTATCACTTTCCTCAAAGAACGGGGGAACACTACAAGGAATTTGGAGGGACAAAGATGGCAGTGTGATTTAGCTTTCCTTGCTGACATTACTGCTTATCTAAACGACCTTAATTTGAGATTGCAGGGAAAGATGCAACTTGTTTCTCAGTTGACAAGTAACATCAATGCATTTATGACCAAACTATCACTTTTCAAGTCCCACATGCAATCAGAGAACTTTACACACTTTCCACATTGCAAGGCCATGAAAGAGAAATACCCACATATGAAGATGGATTACTCTGACCAAGTTAACACCCTCCTTACATCATTCAATGAGAGGTTTGGTGAATTCCAGAAATACAAGATCTACCTGCAACTTTTTTCAACTCCATTTGATGTGAAAGTGGAAGATGCCCCTCCAGATGTCCAACTTGAGTTGATAGACATCCAGTGCAGTGATGAATTGAAATCACAGTTCAAAAATTCTAATCTCCTCACATTCTACAAAGAACTGCCACATACATCATTTCCAAAACTGAAAGACAATGCTCGATTTTGGGCAAGCATGTTTGGCAGTACCTATGTATGCGAACAAGCATACATAGGTACTGCCAAACAAGCTTGCAAGTTTTCGCTTATGAATTTAAACAAGTGCAAAACACGGAACAGGTTAACCAACGAGAATTTGGAAAATCTGCTGGTTGTTTCAACATCTGCCATTACATCAGACATAAAGAAGATTGCCGCCAGCATCCAAATCTCAGCAATTGCATTAATTGCTTGGAGGTCTGGCTCCCAGTCAGTAAACTTAATCCTAATTTGGCTCTTCTTCACAAAAGGTTGTGCATCCCTGACATAGGGCAAATTTGATGATTAAATTCATAATGCACACTATTTTACTGTACAAAAGGTCAGAGTAGTAAAATAGATTTTATTGCATACAATATAAATTGAGAGATGTAGTGGAGGATGCAAGAGTTGAGACGAACTGACAGTGGCTTGGCCATTACTTATGTGAGATCTGAAAGGCCCCTGGGTCTAAATCAGTAATTTTATTAATAATGTTAATATTTTGTTATAAAATATTCTTTCATTTTTGTGAGAAAAGTAATGTTTTAACGTGGGAAAAGGCAGATAACAGATGTTACTTCCTTTCACAGAAGTTAGTACATCCTCTGTTTTCCCTTATCTGAGAAAACTCTCGCTTTGATGGGAAATGTTTACCCCTCACATATTCCCCTTTCCATCCGTTCTCACGGAGGAATCTTTGCATGATGATTGGTCGCCGATCGTGACATNTCCTTTCACAGAAGTTAGTACATCCTCTGTTTTCCCTTATCTGAGAAAACTCTCGCTTTGATGGGAAATGTTTACCCCTCACATATTCCCCTTTCCATCCGTTCTCACGGAGGAATCTTTGCATGATGATTGGTCGCCGATCGTGACATACAAGGTCTGTTCAAAAAGTATCGGACCTTTGGTTGGCAAAAATAAATTTATTGACTTTGAGGTACAAAACCCTAATTCCCTTCAAAGTAGTCTTCTTGGTAATATATACACTTCTCCCAGCGTTCCTGCCATTGCTGGGAACACTGCTGGAACGCATCTTTTGGAATGGTTATCAGCCGGTCCGTCGCATTTTGCATGATGTCTTCTCTTGACTAAATTTGGGTTCCTTTTAGCGGCATTTTCAGCTTGAGAAATAGCCAAAGGTCACACGGAGCCATGTGGAGAGAGTACGGAGCGTGACGAACCACAGGAGTATTGTGTTTGGCGACGAAAGCCCGAATCAGATGCGCAGAATGGGCGGATGCGTTATCACGATGGAGCTGCCAAGTTTTGATCGACCACAGATCCGGTCGTTTGCGTCGCACTGTATCGGAAAGACGACGAAGGACCTCCTGGTAGTACTCCTTTGCGATGGTTTGGCCTTGTGGTGCGTACTCACGACACACCACCCCACGAGAGTCGAAAAAACTGTCAACATGACCTTTGATATTGCTGCGGACCTGCCGCGCTTTTTTTGGCCTCGAGGATCGTCCCCGAAAGCCTGCTGAATCTTGCGAATGGTTTACACTCGGGTATCGCCAAGGTTTTTGGCAAAATTTGATGTAATATCGCTGCTCACGTTGTTCAGTCATTTTCCAGCTTAGTGAAATCCGACGAGAGCGCACTACATGACCTCACTCATACGCCGATTGCCAACGACTGACGCTTCCTGCAGGCGGGAAAAAATTCAGGGCTGTGCATGACTGTCTCCTCCACAACTCCACCGAAGGAGGCCTCTCTCGCATCATTGGTTTACGCGGAAAAAAAAAAGGTCCGATACTTTTTGAACAGACCTTGTATAGAGGAAATTTGTCAAAATTCGGGGGAGTTCATCGAGAGACCTGGAAGTGTCCAGACTCCATACATATTTCCTCTTAAATGCCAACGCCTATGAGCCATACGACATACAAGGAATTACTTCTATAGATATAGACATTTCCATTTTAAGTGATCTCTCAAGAAGAGAAGAGAATACAGAATACTCAAGAAGTGCGGCAAATACATCAAATACATAAGAAGATGAGAACAACTAACACAGGTTGTATGTTTCTAATGATTTTGTGAGCTCTCTCTCTCGATCGTGTATCTGTTAGATATAAGGCCATATATCTCTCGTATAGGTTATAATATAGTTCGTATTTATCTCGAAGTGTATCTTAATAGTCATATTTATATCTCCTAATCATTTATATCTTGTAATAGATTTATTTACTTATTACATTTATTCTTGTTGTTTTATAAAAGAATTGTCTCTTAATTTGAATCTGAATCAGATCTCCCCCCACGCGTGTTTATCTGCATGTAAAATAAATGATAAACTGGTGTCAGCCCTGACGTTTGGGATAAGGACCTCACAGTCTTGAATCCCCCTTTTACCTAAATATTACAGCCCTCCCGGTCAAAATCTTGACAAGGATCAGATCCAATGATCTGAAACCTTTGAGACTATTCTCACAGAATAGTGCCAATTAAGTGTTACACGAGTACTACTTACTCGTAAACCCGGCTGATCTCATACTTAATGGTATCAGTGATGCAACTGAAAATTGGGGGAAGTGAATAAAGATTGAGTGATGTGGAGGAGGTTTGGAAGCATTTCCAATCTTGTGTGATAGAAGCAGCAAAAGAGATGTGAAATAATGAGTGTGGACCATGAGAGAGATTATGTAGTGGAATGACAGTTGAGCAAGCAATGAAAGAGAGAGACTGCATATATGGGCTGATTGAATGTCAATATGAGTGAGGATGGATATAGAACAAAGAAATGAGAAGCTGCATGGATAAAAAGGAAAGTAAGGATAGAATGAATAAGAATGGACTGAACATTTTATAAAAATGATAACTGTTCTGGAAGCAAATGAAGAATATATATGGCATCAGAAAAAGGTGTACACTGTACATAAAGTGCAAATGGTAGGCTGCTGTGGGATGCATAATAGGTGGTGTGAATATTTTGAAAGTCTGTTGAGGGGTAATGGAGGAACAATTGCAGAGTTAAATACAGTTCAACATTTTAGGACATATTTTTTTATCCTTAATGCTCTATCAAACTAATTATTCTTCACATACACTCAAAATTTAATTAGAGTCTGCTCTGACACCAGAATAAGCGTTATAAAAGGCAAAAAGTAAACTTGAGACAGTAAACAACAGTTAATTTTTTCCTATGTGCACCGTCATAGCAGTGGTCCCGACTGTTCGGACTCCTCCCGGAGAGGAGTCGCCGATTGTTTAACGTCACTAGTTATTGACTCACGGTAGTTCTTGAACACACGTATCAATAACTAGTATGTATCAATTCAAGTCCGTCAGGAGTAAGAACAGTCGCGACCGCCGCCATCACGGTGCACATAGGTAAAGATTGACCTTTATAATACTATAATTACACAATCTAACCAACCATTACACAGTATACAATTACAAGAACACAGTTACACTGGTTGCATTTCTTAGTAGACACTTTGTTAAAAGAGAGTTAAGCTAATTACTACTTAGCTGCTGTAGTGCTACTGCAGCAAGATTGACAAGTGCTGAAGACAAAAGATAGCTACCACCATATAATATATGCATATTAAATTAATAACCTGTATAGCTTCTTATAAGTTCCTATAATTCCACCATTCTGTTTAAGAATATCGAACATTCTCTTTACTTTATCGAGAGCCAAGTATCTCGCCATCTTGGCGAATGCTTTTTAAACGCACAGCGCCACCTTCCAATTTATAATTAAAAATAATAATAATTTATTGTAATTAATAAACATCTAAACTTTTAACAATAATTCCAATATATCAGATTTTTTTAAAATTTAAAAATAATAATATAAATTATAATTTTCTGTTAATGTTACAAAATATTTTCTTTTTCATTCAGTTCGTAAATGGATTACAGTTTAGAATTGTGTACACATGCCGGTGAGTTGCAATTTGTTTTCATACGAAAATTTAAGTAAATAATATTTTTGAAATGTATGTATGAAAAATTGTATAATGAACAAATGTTTTTAATTATTTTTTTATTTATAATCGGTAACGAATTACAGTAAAAACAATACTTTTATATATGACAATACAGACCGGTGTGCTGCATGTGTAATATTGCCTATTAGTTAATTTGTATATGCATTCATATATATACGTTATCTAAAACTAACTTCTAAAGGCATATACATTAAATATATATTGAGTTAAAAACTTAATTAAAACATAATTAATCTTTTACATGTGTTGCTTCATTAGGATGTATTACCTAACTTTTAATCATGTAAATGATTTCTGTTATTTTAAATTTTACTTTTTCTTCTTCAAACTGATATGTTACTGATAAGTTTTAAAAGGCATGGGATGATTCTTATTGATTTTTTTATTAAGCTTATGTTAAAGATAAAATTACTAAACATTCCTATTTTTTTCAGATGTTCATAGTTTCATACTTTATGTAAACATAATTTATTTCCTGTAACTTAGGAAATATATTTCCTAGTTTTATAGGAAACTTTTGAAAAGCTAGGACTTATTATATAAACTTTCAAAAATTTGGGAAGGAAAAGTTCCTTTAAAATACAAATATATTCAAGTATTTAATTTTGTTAACTTTTCTCACTAAGAGAATTTATCAACTGAAAAACTGTAATATGGGAAATCCTCATTAGTTTGAAAATCAATTTAAAGTGTCCCAAAAAGCAGTAAGTTACATAGTCTACAAATATCTCAATGTGCTACTTGTAGCCCAATCTTGCAATCCCAAAACTCAGCCATATTTTATGAGATAAGAGGAAAAGAGTAGACCATGGGTAAGGTGACACCCAAAAATATGTTACTTTAAAAGCAAAGCCATATTGACCAGATTAGAATGGTCTATTGTTCTCTTACAGTATTGACGTACTTTAGTTTAAATGAATGAGTTAACATATGCATATTACAGTTTGAACAGAATTTTCACTTTGAATTTCGAAATTGCCATATTTTGAACTAACTAAATTCTGTAACATGTAAATCTCTATATCCTCAGCTTAGAAAGGTAGTACAGTTATGAACTAACGGAATTTCAAATTATCTGAGTTTGAATTAATGCGGATTTCCTGTATGTAAATAAGAAATATATAGCAAATGCTGTTTTTAGTATCATATGACTATGAATGTAAATCCTCTCATTATTAAATCTGACCAATAAAATGAGTCAGGTGCAGATTAATGTGAGATACAGAACTATATTTAATAATTAACTTATATTCTAATAAATGTTATATACAATGTATCTGAATATGTAAGGTTTCTTTACAATAAATTTTTATAGTTTATTTAAAAACAAGTTTTGTATTTATAAAATATAATATGTGTATAATTTATACATATAAAGTTGGTTTGTAACATGTGCATCTGTGTGTATACAGTTTAATCTATAACCACTGTAAAAATTTAAGGAAAGCTCCTTTTTAGAATTCTAAAATATTTTTATTTATTCTACAAACTCTATTTATTCTATTATTTTAATATTTAAAATAATAGAATTATTTAAATAATTCTAAACCTAGTACAGGGTGTTGTTAATTCTAATATGCCGGAAAGAACTCAATGAAATATGATACAGCAACTAAAAAAGTATGAGAGCTTCAGAACATATAAAAGGAGTTTTATTGCAAATTAGAGAAGACAAAGAATGAAGAAAAAAGCAAATTTAGTGTAAATTCCATTGATTCTAGACTTTTTGGACATCATTTCCAGTATTAAAATGAATTGATGTAATAATATATCAAATAAAATTGTACAAAAGTTTAAATTCAAGCATTTTTGTAACATATGGATAACTTCATCAAGAGTACATAACTACAAAATAAGAAAAACCATGGAATTTTGAGTTTAAATCCTGAAACTTTTCTGATTGTCAAGAATTCCTCAACCTTTAATTGATTACTGCTACTATTTTTTTTTTTTTTGCTAATACAGTTAATAATAATAACAACACTAACAAAACAACAACACCTATATAAAATACATACAACATTTACTTTTAGAAAACTGAAGAATACTCCTGGAGAACAAAGTGGAGAACAACACTACATCAAAACAAACCAAATACACGTAAAATGAGGTATTTTCCAGGGAGACTCATTAAGTCCATTTTGATTTTGTATGGCCTTAAATGCACTATCCAATAGGTTAAAAACACAAAATCACCTACATAATCTTATCAATGTATTCATTAAAATTAATGTTTTTGATCAATTTGACTGATCTTCAATTAACAGCATCTTTGAATAAAGGAAGGCAATTTAAAGATATAATGTAATGTTTGAATTAAAATAGGAACAAGAAACTTAAAATAACATAAAAATAAATAATTAATAAAACAGAAATTTTAACTAAATGAATATGGTTTCAAAATAGAATGAAATGTTTGAATTAATTTGGGAATAAGAAATTTAAATAACAGAAACAATAAATATATAAATAAAAATTAAAATTTAATACATTAATAATTTAATACCTTAGGAATAAATGCTCTAGCTTTTGAATACAAAGAATTGAAATGGTAAAGAATCAAATATAAGATTTGATTCATCCTCCATTAGTCTCAATGGATTTTATTTTCCACAAAAATATCAACCTTGCAGAGTCTGTGCATAGATTCACTTTTCCTAAGGAATATTAAAAATTTTTGAAACTTTCTTTAAATAAAATATTCAAACATATTAAAGTATTAATTAAAGTGTAACAACTAATTTTATTGGTAGAACCCTAGAATTCCACAGAATGCAAATTGGAAGCCACTTGTGTATTCAAACGCAGAACACTTCATATAGGAAAAGAGTCCTAAAGAAGGGTGATTTTGTACTTGGAATTGGAGACATAATTGAATCTACGGATGAAAGTGGAGTCTACAAATTCTGTCAAACTTGCAGAATATGCATAAATAAAACAAAGACTAAGAAAAGAATACAATACAGATTAAACTCAATACTAACAATACAGCTGAATACAAAACACACATTACAAGTAATATCCCATTTGCACTGAGCATTTCAATCTAGATTGTGATAAGATCGGCGACTGTGCCGTGTTGCAACCTCTCTTGATTGTTTCAATCTTGACTGAAATGAAGTTCAATCACAATCGACACAAGAGAGTTTTTGAAACTAGATCCAGTCATAAGAGAGTTCCCACAATCCCATGTGTGTGAGAAGAAACAAGATGACTGCAGAACACATGTTGGGCTATCAACAGAGAAATAAAAAAGATATTTAGAGAGATGATGAGATCTGGCTATTATTAGATATATGGCAAGAAAAAGTATTTATTTCTAACCAAAATTTCCATTTTTTTGTTGGTGTTCATGACTTATCACGTAGTTATGTCAGTTTTATCATCGTGCAATAGCTGGGTTTTTTTCAAGTGGACTGTCTGTGCAAACAGCTCAATGTTCGACTGGCAACAGTTGCAATCAAAATTGTGGGGATATATTCATTTGAAGTTATACATTGAGTGTACACAGAACTAGAAAAATTCTAGAGGAAAGCACAAATAACATTAACAAAATATGACAAACACCATACTAAGTCATCCATAGAAAAGCTGACTCTTTATCCTGAGGAAAGATGAGGTCTGCAATACAAACAAATACAGACATTGAAAGTGTTTCTACATAAAACAAGAAACATTATAATTACACAAAGCTGTAACTCTTGTAGACAAAACACCATTAAACTTACACAAAACTGATCTGGATCTAACACAGTACACAATATGCACAGATACCATCAGACAGTTCTCAGCTTTGGAGTAGCTCAATGATAGGTATCCCAATGATCTCAGCAAAGATCATGTTGACAGAACTGTGTCATGCTGCTGGCTGACTTACGGGTGCCTCTTCAGTTAATGATAACCACACAAGACCAGGTCGTAAATATAAGAAACTATAGGAAGCACATTTTAAAGGATAACACTCACAGATGACACATGTAGAAAATGTCACTAGGACTATACAGCACATCACATTGGATTGCAAGCTTTTAACACAGATTATTATACATTAAGATAATGACAACAAAATAACAAATATATCAAAAATGTGCACACAAACACAAACTACTACATATCCAAGAACTATTCTCAGACATATAGAAAATAAAACAAAATACACTATGGCCAAGTTATAATTGATAACTCACTCATAACATGCAAAATAAATACACTGAGTATTTACTAATTTTTTCAGAATTTGTCCATGAAATAAAGTGTCTGTAGAGAATGGTTTAAGGTACTTTTTGTTCCTGTAGTCCTTTCTTGCATCGGCATCATACAACACACACAACACCAAACTAGGTTCATTCACCCCTGTGGCTGGTGAATGAACCTAGGGAACAAAAAGTAGAAAGTGAATGGCAGGGGGCATTGGAGGCAGGGTACTGAATGGTAATCACAAGCAAGGGTTGGAGTTACTAACAACCTTTTTTTTCCTCTGTTAAAGTAGTTAAGAAGAAACATTGAGTTTAATGGTGTCCAGATGTGGAGAACAATATATAGTAAGGACACAAACTGTGAGGTTTATAAAAAAGTTCTTTTAAGAATATATCCAAGCCTTTCTCACACAAGGGAAAATGGATTAGGGGATGTTGGGGTGCAGTTGGGGGACGTCAAGTTGGTGGAACCAATGGGGCAGTGGTTTGAAAAAATTTGGGAATCATTGCTCTACACAAAAGTCTCAAAATGTTAGGACTCCATAAAAGTACATAAATCACACTACAAAAGGTTGTCATAGTAAACACATCAAATAGTCAAGAAATTCTTAAACACAGATACATGTGCAAACAGCATGTAAACAAAAATTATTTCTGTGGTTATGCCGTCACTTTGGTGTTGCATAGCACTAGGCACTGATATATATACTGTATAGGAAACACTCCAACAATACAGTAATAATAATAAATAAATAAATAAATTTGATGAGCCAGTATTAATCCACATGCTGTTTACATAGAAAAACTCTACATAGTATGCAAGTTTACAACATTCTGAACTGTCATATACATAACCCATTGGATTAATAATTTTTAATGAATCAATTTCAATTAATTCCCAGATATGCCTTATTCTCCCTGTGGGTTGATATTGACCACTTTGAGGATCCTTGATGTAAATTATAAAATTTTTTTCATATACCNGAATTTCATTGGGATTCTTTGTGTGAGACCCGAAAGGCCCCTGGGTCTAAATTAATATTTTATTAATAATGTTAAAATAATGTCACCAAATATTACTTCATTTTTGGTGAGAAAAATACTGTTTTAACGTGGGAATAGGCAGTTCATTCCCCTTTCATCCGTTCTCACGAAAGAGTTACGGGCCGATGATTGGTCGGTATTCCGAAGATATACAGGGAACTTGTCAGAATTCTGGGAGTTCTTCAACGATCCGAAAGCGTCCAAACTCCACATACGTTTCCCTCCTGATGACCGACGTCCTTAGACGAGTCACATACAGAATAAGTCTAGAGTCTGCACGCAGAAATTATACTTGGTTTTTGTGCACATAGTGATCTCCCATACGAAGAAGTAAATGAACTTGCATACAGAGAAGAAGACGAACGACAACTAAACAGGTCGTATGTTTTATAACGTTTCGTGAGCTCTCTCTCTCGATCGCGACTAGGGTAGAATATAAGTATAGCTATCTACCGATTTGTATATTATTTGTAGTAGTTTTGTCTCTCGTTTATCCACATTTTGTATGAGTTTATTTTCTTGTTTTATTAAATTTATTATTTCGTTTTAATTTAAAATGTCTCTTGTTTGCGTGACCGAATCAGATCGCATACGTGTGTTAATCTGCGTGTAAAACAATTGATTAACTGGTGTCAGTCCTGACGTAGATCCGAATCTTGCGATTGGGATCATTATTAAAAGCCCTCCCGGTCAAACGAATCTTGACATAAGATGGGATCTCTCGATCCGAAACTCGGAGAACTATTCTCGCGGAATAGTGCCGATTAAGTATTACACGAGTATTCCTATTCCGTAACCCCGGCTAATCTCACATATATATATTTTAAAAATAATTATTGAAAACATTTATGAAGTTTTGCAATCCTTTCCATAAACTAAAATTAGTTATCTTAAGCACTAAGTATTTAAATGCATTTAATTACTGTATGAGAATCATGTTAAGATTCACAAATATTTTAATATATATATATATCTATCATATATTTAATACTTGCTGATATTTTTGAAATTTGTTAAGAAACTATATATTACTCTCTGTTATGTTTAAGTTAAATGATTAAAGATGAATCATAATAAATATAAGAATATATTATTTATATTTATAACCGAAATTGTAGATACAAACATTTTGTCTAAAAAATTTTTTAAATTTCATACAAAACAAAAATGCATATCAGATGATTAAGGTTTAATAGATTGTTAAATTCTGCAATTGAAAACATAAGATAAACTGTGTAATTACTAAATTTTCCAAATTTTGGTTATAATTAATATCATGACATTAATATATTTATTGTTGATCCACTTTATATTGGAAAGCTCTAAAGCAGTGTTTCTCAACGGGGGCGATATTGCTCCATGTGGGCGTTTTTCCATGTTGAGGGGGCGATTAGTAACAATTTATATTTTGGGGGACGAAAAACAATTTTCTGGGCGATATAGTAAAACATTATATTAAGAATAATTGGATATTTTATTCATTATATCATATAATGATTAAACAAATAACATTATACTAGTCACTAGTCTATTCAATGCAGTACGAATTTGGCATTAGCCTTGGCCCTCGGCATCGGAATTTTGAAGTGAAGGGGGAGATACTACGTAATGGTTTTATTGAAGGGGGCGATACTATGTTGAAGGAGGCGACGACTCGTTAGATGTTGAGAAACACTGCTCTATAGTATTTGAAATAGACTAATGGAACTTAAGATATGTTTATTTTTTTTAATAAAATATATAATAGATAGGGTGTGAAAAATGGACTGTTTTCAATACACTATCCTTTTTCTTTCTCAAAATTTAAGTTTGTTTTGTAAAATATATATTTTAATTAATTAATTAAATGATTATATTATTTTTGTGACCTTTATTGTAAAATGATTTTTTAGTGTTTTTGTAATTTAAACTTAGAATATTAATTAATCTTATTCTATTCATTACATAAACTAGCTATGTAAAAGAAAAAGTTCTTAAATTTATTGTACTACTTTGTCTTAATTTATTATTTTATGATTGCATTTTAGATTATAAAGAATTACACAATACATCACATTGCATAATCTCACTATTAAATTTGATATATAGTTGTATGTCCTTTGATATATGGATCATTTATTTTGAAAGTGGTATAAGTCCACTTTTGTAAAAAAATGAGATATCACATAATTTGTGATTAATTTAGTGTAAATTTTTTATTTATAATGTGAGATAGCAGAAATTCCTATATCAGACCTCGGCTTTAATATTATATTAACATTTCACGAATTACGAAACAATTGTTGTTCTTAGCTACCTGAGAAAGTCTCCCGTTACATTTTCTCGAAAGCAACATGACACTTTCTCGTGAACTATTAACCTCTGCACGATCAAAATCATCCGTGAATATCATCAGAGATGTCCGAAAAGAGTTAGTCGCCGTTTTAGTCCTCGGAGAGGAAAGAAGTTGTTGTCCATCTAATCATCGTCCATTTAATCGTCACCCAATTAATCGCCCATAGGATAACCTTTTTTTGTGTATGTGTGTGTGTTAGTGCACAATCGCCTGGATAACTAAAATTACCCATCAGAACTGGATACCTCCTGAAAAAAACCCATAAGAAGATCTTGTTCTCCAATTCAACAAGACCCGACCGGGATATCTACACTGCTGGCCATTAAAATTGCAACACCAAGAAGGAAAGCAAATAAAAAAAAGATATTTATTGTACATAAACAGTATGGCATGAAGACAAAATGATTAAATTTGCAAGCCGTTTGGGGGTTTACAGGGGTGCAAAATTAGTAGACACAGTTGCCACCCCTGGCAGCTAAAACGGCCCTTATCCGGTTAGGCATAGAGTCAAACTGGGCTTGGATGACAGAAATGGGCAACTTGTTCCATGCTGCTTCAAGTCTATGCTANAATGTTAAAATAATGTCACCAAATATTACTTCATTTTTGGTGAGAAAAATACTGTTTTAACGTGGGAATAGGCAGTTCATTCCCCTTTCATCCGTTCTCACGAAAGAGTTACGGGCCGATGATTGGTCGGTATTCCGAAGATATACAGGGAACTTGTCAGAATTCTGGGAGTTCTTCAACGATCCGAAAGCGTCCAAACTCCACATACGTTTCCCTCCTGATGACCGACGTCCTTAGACGAGTCACATACAGAATAAGTCTAGAGTCTGCACGCAGAAATTATACTTGGTTTTTGTGCACATAGTGATCTCCCATACGAAGAAGTAAATGAACTTGCATACAGAGAAGAAGACGAACGACAACTAAACAGGTCGTATGTTTTATAACGTTTCGTGAGCTCTCTCTCTCGATCGCGACTAGGGTAGAATATAAGTATAGCTATCTACCGATTTGTATATTATTTGTAGTAGTTTTGTCTCTCGTTTATCCACATTTTGTATGAGTTTATTTTCTTGTTTTATTAAATTTATTATTTCGTTTTAATTTAAAATGTCTCTTGTTTGCGTGACCGAATCAGATCGCATACGTGTGTTAATCTGCGTGTAAAACAATTGATTAACTGGTGTCAGTCCTGACGTAGATCCGAATCTTGCGATTGGGATCATTATTAAAAGCCCTCCCGGTCAAACGAATCTTGACATAAGATGGGATCTCTCGATCCGAAACTCGGAGAACTATTCTCGCGGAATAGTGCCGATTAAGTATTACACGAGTATTCCTATTCCGTAACCCCGGCTAATCTCACATATATATATTTTAAAAATAATTATTGAAAACATTTATGAAGTTTTGCAATCCTTTCCATAAACTAAAATTAGTTATCTTAAGCACTAAGTATTTAAATGCATTTAATTACTGTATGAGAATCATGTTAAGATTCACAAATATTTTAATATATATATATATCTATCATATATTTAATACTTGCTGATATTTTTGAAATTTGTTAAGAAACTATATATTACTCTCTGTTATGTTTAAGTTAAATGATTAAAGATGAATCATAATAAATATAAGAATATATTATTTATATTTATAACCGAAATTGTAGATACAAACATTTTGTCTAAAAAATTTTTTAAATTTCATACAAAACAAAAATGCATATCAGATGATTAAGGTTTAATAGATTGTTAAATTCTGCAATTGAAAACATAAGATAAACTGTGTAATTACTAAATTTTCCAAATTTTGGTTATAATTAATATCATGACATTAATATATTTATTGTTGATCCACTTTATATTGGAAAGCTCTAAAGCAGTGTTTCTCAACGGGGGCGATATTGCTCCATGTGGGCGTTTTTCCATGTTGAGGGGGCGATTAGTAACAATTTATATTTTGGGGGACGAAAAACAATTTTCTGGGCGATATAGTAAAACATTATATTAAGAATAATTAGATATTTTATTCGTTATATCGTACAATAATTAAACAATTAACATTATACTAATCACTATATATGATACTAGTCTATCAATGCAGTACGAATTTGGCGTTAGCCTTGGCCCTCGGCATCGGAATTTTGAAGTGAAGGGGGCGACGATTCGTTACAGGTTGAGAAACACTTCACTAGCACATTTAAGATGTCCAGCCACATCCATTATATGAGACTCTGGCCCACAATGAGGTCGGCCACCTCATTATGAAACGGATAAAGGAAAAGGGAAAGGAAAAGAGATAAAGGAAGGAATGATGCTCCGGATAGCATTCCTTATCCTTTATCCACGGAGTCTCCTTGGGAATACAGATTGAAATACCTTATAAAGAGGCTATCCGCCAGCCCAATTTAAAAATAAATGTATTAAATAAGAATTATATTATTCAGAAAGTGGGACTAACGATGAATTTATAAGAACTTCGATAAAACTTAAATCCAAATTCACAAAATTAATATTATTTCAAAAAAAATCTTTAATTTTAAGTCTATAGGAAGTCTTTCCGGAAGGCACTCCCTTTGACAACTCACCCAAGTGTTGCGTTGCCTTTCCCATCAATGCAATCCAATCTGATCCTTATTTAGAGGGAAAAAAACATGTTAATTAAGATTCTGTTTAACTTCGTGACAAGAAGAAAAAATTTCTTCCGGGATCGACACCCAAACCCTTAATTTTTTTTAAATTAAGACAAACTCTATATAGGCCTATTTAAAGTTTTTAATTTTTTTTATATATTTAAGGACAACTTTTTTGCTGGATAAGGTTCTTATTTACATTAATTCAATGGTCTTCGATGTAACTTGATGTCTTTTTGACAAAAGAGATCTGTTAGAGAACCAACTTATAGCCCATATTTCTATTTAATTAAGTTTTATATTAACTTCAGACAACTTGAATTCTAGTGATGAAATTTGCTCACTAATGGTCGAATGGATAAAATCGCTATACGTTAGTTTGCATATAACAAAGAGGAAACTTCAGTTTTCTTCGCCTGTCTAGTACCTAAATAGAGAGGGTTTTCTATGATAGACCCATCCGTTGGCGGTCGCACAAGGCTTATATGATCAATCAAAACCACAAATAAATTGTAATTTCTGACAAATAATTATTTAATACCTTTCTGAATGTTTCTAAATTCACCGAATTTGTCTTCAATTTTCATAAATATTTATTTATCCAATCACCTATAGGCCTATAAGCTCTGAATCCTGTTCATTTACGTCTCCAAAAAAAAGAAAAATTATAAATACAAGTTAAAATATAAAGGTTTTACCTTACACAAATCCTATTTTAAGTGCTAATGGCATTTTTAGCACTTTATTTATTCTACATTTAACAGAGACATCCAGGAAAAATATTTCTATCGCCTTGAATGTCAATATCATTATTTACAGTTTAGGAAACTCGATTTCGGAATTCGAGGAAATATTAACACGAAGCATTGACCCTAAAATAACGAAAAATTCAATAATCCTCAATGCTCCTTTCCCGTTAAATGAAATTTTCTGGGCTCTTTTCTGATCTATCGATTAGCAAATTATTTTTTTTATAACTAGATATAATTTATATAATAAAAACTGTGTTTTATTGTAGAGATGTTCGACGGTCTCGGCAGACAGTTTGATAAATGTTTCCTCATCACTTACTCCATGCTCAGCTCAGCAGTTAACAATACATGGATTCCAATAGTGAATAATATATGATTTACAGTACTTGAACTCGGATATAATAAAATATACAATAGCAAAATTATGTGAATGATATTTTATCAAAAATATTAATGCTCTGTCGGTCACGGTGTATAAAACATCTCGTCGATCAGACACGCTACTTTATGTGATAAGTAATTATTAACTAAACCGATCTTATGATAGACTCAATTCCACGCTTATGTATAGTTACAACATAGATTTCTTTAAACTATAAATATATGTAATAGCCTAAAATGATGCAATAATAAAGATATTGTTGCAAAACATAGAAATATTTATTACATAATTTAATTTAATATCGTATTTAATTGCATTCGATTACTCTTAACGAAATTTCTAACATTATAGGCTACGTACTGTACTGTANTTACGGAATGATAATCCACACTCTAGGGCAGGCAACAATCCTGCCTCTATCGAATTCTGACACTTGCTGGTAAGCATTTCTTCTTCTTATTCAAGGCATAACACAATATTCTGATGAAACCCCGACCTTACAAAGCGATTTCCGAATGAGAAATCCACTGCACAACTTTTCTTTTATGCAGTGCTTCAGATGTCGTTGTCCCTCCTGCTTTGTCTAAATACGCTGAAATACTAATCATTTGTATATTCCAACCTCTTCTTCCTTTCATATGATTTTGACGTTCGTACGATCATGCCTTCCTGGTGTTGCAATTTTAATGGCCAGCAGTGTATTACCAAAGGTATTTATCACCCCGCGAATCGTATGTGAACTCTCTCTCTCCGTGACAACACTTTATCTCTTTGATTTTTAAATAAACCCTTGTTAATTGTTAAGTGTATCTGAGTCACTTCCAATGTTGTCTCTCGAACTGACATTATGAATTTGTCTGACCACGTACGGGACCGCTCGCGCTATGGCGTGACATAATTGCCATCTCGGTTTCCGTGTTCCAAGAAACGCGGTGGTGTCAATCCTGACAGGGTACCAAAGAGGTGCCGACCCAAAAGATCACAATAAGTAGTTAATATTTAATATCTTCAAAAATTCTTTGTTCAATTTAAAATTGGCCAATAAAAAAAAATTGTGTAGCGATTGATTATGTAAGTGGTGTAAGTCCAATTTGCATAGAGATAGGTGGCGGGATCATATGATTACATTTGTTTTATTTCATGTGTCAAAGATAACCTTACTTATTTTCTTCCAAAAATGGATAATTTCATATTAACATTAGATAGTGATACAGGTAAGAAGAAATTAATAAGAAATCAATATTATTTTATAACAATTGAAAATATTTATTTTATTTAATTATAAATAAATTCACACAAAAATAAAACCCATAAATATAAACAAAAGAAGAATCTTAGAATTGGAGGATGAAGACAATTCCACTAAGAAAAACACATATTTAATGAAACTTAAAAAGAGAAGAAGAATTATAGAGGTAGAATCTTCATCACATGAAGATCTTGTTAGTCAAACCTTTGATTCTGCAAAAGAAAATAATGTAAAATATATGCAACGAATAAGCAAACGTAAGCGGAATGCCGGACAAGAGTATTATACCAAAAAAGATAAATTTATTCCAGCAAAAAAATTTGAATATAAAAATTGTAACTGCTCCAAGAAATGTATAGAACATGTTAATGAAGCAGAACGTAAAACAATTTTTGATCACTTCTGGAATATAGGTGATTTTAATAAGCAAAATGTATTTCTGTATTGTAATGTTCATCGTGAAACTGAAAAGAGAAGAAAGCCAAGAAATTATCTGGGCAGTTTGAGGAGTTATGCTTATAAATTTTACTTGGTCACTTCTCGTGGGAACATTTTAGTATGCAAGAAGTTTTTCATTAATACTTTTAATATATGTACTGGACGAATTGATCGTGTCTTAAAAGCACATGGTATTTCAAAAGACAAGCATGGACAAATGGATGGCTCTTGCAGAACTAGTGAACTAGCGACAAATACAGCGATAAAACACACAAAAAGTTTTCCAGCATTTAAAAGTCATTATACTCGATCCAAAAATCCAAAACGAATGTTTTTGCATCCAGAATTAAACATAAGAAAAATGCTTAATTTGTACTTAGAAAAATGTAAGGAAAATAACTTAAGTTCAGTTAATGAATGAACATACAGGAAAATGTTTAAATGAGATTTCAACTTACATTTCCATCTGCCATGTAAAGATACCTATGCAAGATGCGATTTCCTCAACATGAAAATTCAGACAACAAATAATGAAGAAAAAAAAGTGACTCTTGTACAAAGCCATGATGTTCACTTGAAAAATGCTGAATTGGCAAGAAAAGCATTGCAAGAAGATAAAATTCTGGCATCAAAACATCTCAATAAATACTTTGCCTTTTCTTTTGATTTACAAAAAGCCTTACCCTATCCAAAATTATCTGTTTCAATAGCATATTATAAGCGAAATATGTATCTTTTAAATGAGGGATTTCATAATTTCCACAACAATAAAGTTAATATGTATGTGTGAGACGAAACTACTGCTTCCAGGAGTCACAAGAAATAGCTTCTTGCTGTCTGAGACATTTACAAAATGTAACAACTCAAAGTCATGTTATTGCATACAGTGATATGTGTATTGGGCAAAATCAAAATTTACAAATGGCATTGTTGTGGTTGAGAGTTGTCCAGTCTTTGGAAAATAACATCGAAGTAATTGATCATAAATTTTTACTCTCCAGGCATTCATTTCTTCCAAACAATCCAGATTTTGATATTATAGAAATGGCATTATGAAAAAAGAATTTCTTGTACACACTACAGGATTATTATGATGTTATAAAACAATGTAGAAAAAACAATGAATTTATTTTACATGAAATGAAACGAGAGAATTTCGTTTCAACAAAAAATTTACAAAACACAATTCAAAAACGGGTAAGAAAAAATACTAATGGAGAAAAGGTAAACTGGCTGAAAATATGTTGGATGAAGTTTTGCAAAAGTGCACCATGTACTATTTTATATAAAACATTGATGGAGGACACAGAATTTAAGACATTACATTTATCACCTACATGCCAGGGAAGACTGTCAAAATTTGAGAGAATCACCCTGATGCCTTTGTATAATGATGCCAGACCTATTATATATGAAAAATATAAGGATATGGAGCAGTTATTACATTATATACCTTCTGTGCATTATGAATATTTCAAAACACTGCCACATAAAGAGCATAAATAAATAATAGCAATATCTTATGTTAAGTTTAACAATATATAAATATAATTAACGTTCAAAATAAAAAATACTACTACTATTTTATTTCTTGTTATTATTAGAAAGAATAAATTAGTTTCATTAAATTCACATACAGAATTTTATTTAAGTGATATTTAATTTGTCATAATTGAAATTAAATGATTTTTACAATTGACTAATTATGAAAGTGGTATAAGTCCATTTATGGCCCAGAAAGAATAAATTAGTTTCATTAAATTCACATAGAAGTCTTTATGCAAGCAACTTGCATATTTCTACATTGTCAAACTTAGTACACTTTATGTATATTTTTGAATCAACTAAAACGCAAATATTTAAATTTCTCAAAAGAAGAAAAAAATGGACTTACACCACTTTCAAAATAAACAGTCCATATAGTCTCATCTTTTTTAAAGCAATTAATCTAAATGATTTTTTTTATTTTTTAATGAATTTGAAATAGAATGTTTTGTAAAAATCATGTTTGTTTGTTTTTTTCTTTGAAATATTCAATATTGACAGTGTATAAAATTTAAAACAATAAACCAATATTTTTTCATAAAATTCATGCATTATTTGCATAAAGACGATACAATCCAGGACCATTTTCAATTGAAAAATAAGTAGACATATTTTAAAGTTTTTTCTTTAATTCTTTTCCACCATCCAACACAGAATTAACAGTAAGTTGGCTTTGAAGTTATAATAAATTCTTCATAAAACACCATAAATAGATTATTGAAAAAATTAAAACAGTTAAAATTGATCAAACAATGATCTTTTATTTTAGAATCTGGCACTTTTTACATTAAAACAACGATAAAAATTTTTGGCAAAAAAGGATTAAAGAAAAAGACTTTAAAATATGCATACATATTTTTCAATTGAAAATGGTCCTAGGTTGTATTGTCTTTATGCAAATAATGCACAATTTTTATGCAAAAATTGTTTGTGAATACCCAAAGCACCACCAGAGGGCTTGAAGCAGTAGTTAAATATGGCTACAGGACACAATAGTTATTGTAAGAAAAATTTTTATCATTGTTTTAATGTAAAAAATGCCGGATCCTAAAATAAAAGATTTGCATTTGATCAATTTCAACTTTGTTTTAATTTTCTCAGTAATCTATTTATGGTGTTTTATGAAGAATTTATTATATATTTAAAGCCAACTTACTGTTACTTCTGTGTTGGATGGTGAAAAATAATTAAAGAAAAAGACTTTAAAATATGTCTACTTATTTTTCAAACCAATATTTCTTTCTACTTTTACTATCATTTATTGCATAACTAACTTGTTTTATTAGCCACTGAAACTGAATCACCATACATACAGTGAAACCTGCTAATGTGACATTTGTGTAAGATGACCAGTTTGAGCTATCTCTTCACTAGTCACATTAACAGGTTTCAAAGTATATATATATGTATATGTATATATATATCCATTATTATGTTTTTCAGTATGTAAATTGTTGTGCTTGCTTAACATATTTACAACTTTTATTTTCTTATGCTTATAACTTTAGGAGTCTTGATTTTATTTGTTTCTTTATTTTAGATTTCTTCATTGACAAGTTCTTTTTTATGGCCTATTTTACATTGTTATTAAGATAATCTTTTACAGGTATTACAAATTTAAGCAAACAGGTAACTTCAGTACAAAAAGTTTAGCAGAAATTATTCACAATTTTATTAATAGTATGATTGCATAAATAATCCAAAAAGTAAAAAAATATTTTTGCTTTTATTATTCAAAACCAAGTTAAGTTCATTATAAAGATCAAACAGTTAAATCAAAAGTGTTTAAATTTAAATTACTTAACTTGTGCAAGGAATTAAAAGTACTTAAATTTAAAATTATAAACAAATTAGTAAATATATAATAGTAATAATAATAAACATTTATGTAATAGACATCTCCATTCCAAACACTCATAACGAAAAATACTCACTATAAATAAAACTCAGAAACCTTATTGTGCTTTGGATTTACTTGCAAAAATCATAACATTACTAACATTTTTGTTCCACAGCTAGGAACTTCCTCAGGTAGAATTCCCTAAGAAATTGAATCTAATCAAGATTGTAATAAGTTTTATATACCATGTACAGTACATCATCAAAACTATCAATCCAAATCACAATATACTAGTTTTTATAACAATATTGAAGGAATTGATGATTTAAATTTTATTTTATTAAAAATAACAAATCNCAAAGAAAAAATATTTTAAAGTAAATTTTGATATTATTTTCTTATATAAAGAAAATAGTATTAAAATTTATTTAAGAAACAGTTTTAATTTTATATAATTTTTATTATATCATTATTAAAACAAATTTGAAAAAGAGTGACATTTATATAAAATTTTACCATCTCTCAATTCCCTGTCAAATTTTACATTAATCATATGTGGACTTTTTAACTTTTCTATCACATCTTAGTCTCCCTCCAGCTGTACGTATTGTTCTATTGATCACAAATGAAGCATATTTTATCAATAAAATATGCTATTATTTTAATTTTTCTCAAAATAATTTTTTTTTTCCTACTCAGAATAGCTTTTTTTTTTTTTTTTGACCTGGCTATCAGTTACAATTGTCTCTTGAACACCTACCCAATTAATGGATTCTCATTGGACCATACATCAATTTTCTTGAAAGTTTCTAGCTGCATAAAAATTTCCAAATTAAAACTGTTTGGCAAAATACTTTTATGAATGCAATTTAATTAAATTCTTACATTCTCTTCTCCAGATTTTTCTAATATCTGATCACTCCCACCACATTAGTTCAGATATGAGAGAGTCTGCTTTATATAAATTACCTAAATATTGTACTTTTATAATTATTTAACATTATAATCTTACTGACTGATTGACTATTGATGTTATTGACCCATTAAATGATACAAGATATTTGAGCAGACTTCTTACAGAAAAATGAAATGATACAGTTAAAAAAGGACATTGAGTATATTATTAACAAAATCTAAAATCTCCAAAAATCTTATATAAAATTTTACCATCTTTCAATTCCCTGTCAATATTTTAGGCACTATGATATGTTAAAAACTATATATTTTAGCCTTCAATGCTTCTTAGGATGTTGTGATTATTTACAGTTATCTGATCATACATATGACACTAGTATTGTTCATATCATTTCTTAGTAATAAATTAATTGATTTTAATAAACAAGATCAACTAATTGCTAAACCTTTTTAAGAATTGCAGATTTATTTATAATTAAACAATTTTTGAGACATTTTATCTTCAGATCACTATTAGAATATCCTATTTTAAATAAAATCATCACATTTTGAGTAAAAAAAACAAAAAAAAAAACAATCTTTAAATTAATTAAAGTGACATATCAAGCATGTATTAAACCATTTATTGTGAGTTACTGTAATGGACACTTGGTACATGTGCTTGGTTGAGTGGCTAGTGGTACAAAGCTGTGGGATTATGACTGAATGCCCCTAAGGCGGAAGTCCCCTAGCTGCGGCAACGGTAGTTGTTGTGATAGTAATCCTGCACAGTATGAGAGGAATTGCAAGTTGAAATACTTTGTTTATTGGTCATTTGTTGCTAAGACATTGGCAAGTGCGAAGCAAGAAGAACGAATGGAAACCCCAGAATAGATTTGAACCTTGGGGTACAGACTCTCAGGTGTCGACCACCTTGAATTTGTGCCCGGCTAAGATTCCCATTAGCCATAACAATTACATAGTAGAATATTTTTTTTTATTATAACGTAAAATATTCTGTTGCATTATAGAATTTATATTATTTAAGTCAAAATTATTTTAGTTTATCTAAAAATAATATACTTAAGTGTTGGTACACATTAATTAAAGTATAACAACATAATAATAATTAATTGATTAATTAAATTCCATGACAACAATAAAATATAAAAAAGTTTCAAAAAAATTGGATGAAACAATAAATGTTTTCACATTTTGTCTTTTTTAACATTTTCAGACTAGAGTCAAGCTCCACAGGGTTTTCTTTTCTCACTGATTTTCCCAAGCCTATTTCCTTGGCTGTGGTTTTGCTAGCTAGTAGATAGGGACAATTGACTCTAATCTCAGGTGTTAAAAAAGACAAAATGTGAACACATTTATTGTTTCTTCCAACTTTATGAATACTTTTTTTATATTTCATTGTTGTCCTGGCCATTTATTTTATTTATTTATTAATATTTTTTTATGATTGTGCTGTCATCATGGAATTTTTAAACAATTTTGTATAAAAAGGCAGATGACTATCTCAAATAAAAGGTCAACTCAGCCATAAAGATTGTTGTGTTTCTGAGATGAATATATTTTATACTAGCTGTTACCCGCGACTTCATCCGTGGGGATTTTGCAAGCAAACCCCATTTATATTCAGTATTTCAACAACCTTGGTAATTGCTATATAACACCTACCGCTGAGAATGATGAGAATTGCCGAGAATCAAACGAACTATTTTCAATTTGATCAATTTTCTGGAACGTTTACAATCATTCTATAATTGAACTAATATGCAATAACAAATTTGAATTTAAAATGGTTCAAACATTTGGTTAAAAAATAGAAATATATGAAAATATTTATAACAATGTCTGAAATGTTATCAATTTAATACAGTTAAGTACTCAATGAAGACTAAACGTAGTTGAAAACAAAATATCAAAATTTCGATAAATATCTGTCCATATTTCCCCATATTTATCGAAAGCCTAGCTATCTACCTATTATTATACCAAAGAATTCCTTTGATCCTCAGAATTTTAAGAATGCAGCCTTTCGATCATGGATAAAGCGGGCCTATACCCACTGTACGAGTATGGTTGACACACAGAGAATTAAATTATATACGTACAATAGCTGTACAACAGGGATATCATATAAGTGAAATTAATGCTCTTATTGATAAATTTTGTAATCAAACAAATAAGCAACCTACAACTAAGAACCAAGGACGAAGAGTAGTTCTCAACTATATACCTTTCCTACAATCAATGATTAAAAAAGTATCTCACAAGAATAATTTAAGAGTTATTTATCGTCGTAATCCGACGATTTATAGAATTTTACGAAATGATAAGAAGAAAGGAAACCGTAACAATAGTACAGGAGTTTATTCTATTCCTTTAAGTGACTGCCGTTTTAATTCAGATCTCGTTTACATTGGTGCCACTATGAGACTTTTAAAACACAGGATTAAAGAACATAAGTATTCTATTACTAAAAACGTGGACAGCACCATCCTTGCAGCCTTCGCTAAACATCAAGATATTAATGTACATTGGGACAAAGCATCCGTAATTAGGACAGCCACCAACAAATAAGTCCTTAAACATATTGAAAAACTTGAAATTTACAATGCGCATATTAACAAAGGATGCATCAACCATAGAGACGCAGAAAGTCTATCCTGTGCACGAAAATCTTTTTACCATGACAATTAATTTTTTTTTTTTTTAAATTCTTTACCACGATTAATTTCTTAATATTTTATTTGTAATTTAATTTTGTTTTTTACGTTTCATTTTGTTGTAATTAATTTCAATTTTTTAAACTGTTGTATTGCTTGCGTTCAATTTTATGTTCGTTTTCGTTTTAAAGTGGCTTAACTGAGGAAGACTATTAAATATAGTCGAAAACGTTTTTATTTTATTAAATACTTCGTTGCTGGAAATACTAAGATGTTTGATTATTTTAAGTGCAGATACTTTGTTTTAAATCAACATAATAAATCCAAAGTTATTTATAAAATGCAATTTTAATCACTTGAAATAAAGCTAATTGTCTTCAAACTCCAATAGCTTAGAATAAATAGAATACTTTCTAAAAACTAAAAATATTAATAAAATAAAAATACAATTTATAATGTATTTATTTTTATTAATAACAATGTTGTTTTAAATTTATTTTTTTCTAATTGAACTTGCAAAAAATTACTCAAATTTATTCAAACATTCTGATTAAATGATATATAAAATTTATTCTTTATACATTTACAAAGATTTATATAAAATATTCTTACTACAGTATTAATGCTATTTTACTTCAAAAACTGACAATAATTTATCTTTTTATTAATATTTTAAATTTTATTTTAAAAATCATAATTTACAGATGAAAGCTCTGACTAGAAAATTCCTTCAATAGTAAATCATTGATATATCAGTACTATTGGTTAAAAGAGCTTGCATTTAATTTAAAATTTTGTATATTTTTATAAGCTATGGAAGATTATTTTAATCAACTAATAAAGGAATTTGATGGAAAATTTGCCATGTGTCTTTAGAATAAAAACACAATACTAGTGTTTATTACGCCACAAATATAAAACAGGACACGGTTTCAAAAAGAAAATCAATTATTTTAATCAAATTATTAGTAAAATAAATTTGAAAAACCATTATTTTATTTTTATTTTAGAAGTCCCAGTTTATCTTTAGAAATACAATAAAACATTAAAAGATGAAGAAAAAAACAATTGAAAGTTTTACACTAAAAATTTGATGATGATCTGAAATGCTAAATTGTTAAATTTATTTATTTTTCTGAAGATGGATTATATTTATTAAAACCAACTTTTGGGCTGCAATTTTCAGATTGCAGACCTATACATTCTCACTGTCATCTATCCATCTGTCCTTCATTAAACTTGAGAATAGAGTTATATGAAAATTGAAACCAGATATGGAAAGTTTAAAGACTGGATGCCTTGATTAACTATATACAAACTTCCAGTCTGGACCAGGAGTCATATAACTTTTTAAAAGATGATTGTCACACTGCCAGGCTGCAAATTTTAATGTCACAATACTGTACATTTGATTTTTCACCTTAAATGTTTCTATCAATCGGAATATATATGATATGAAATGAGAGGAAAGTGTATGATTTAAATTTAGATTTACTTATACATATCTGAGAAAGTTTTTTCTGCACTTAATTTGTGCACTTTTGAAACAATGACTTTGTGAAATTTGATATAGTATCATTAATACTGTGTCAAATTTCAGAAAGTCATTGTATGTGTAATTTTTAGGTGAGTTGGAAAACCTATAATATTTAATTTAACTGTTATTTAAAGATTTATGAATAAAAGTTGTAAAATGTTATGTATATAAATATCACACTTATTATACACATTTATTAAAAAAATATTTTAAAAAATTCTTTTTATTGCATTACTAATAAAACCTCTTTAGGATCTTTATTGTATTTTTTTTATTGCATTATTTATTAAAATTATTTTATGTAAAATAATAATTTCTATTAAACAATCATTTTTAAAAAAATTTAAATTTTAAAATTATCATAGTGCAGTTTTTACAATGTATAAAGGAGATTTTATTGTTTTTATTTTACATATAGCTTTTATTTTTGTTTTTTAAAAAGATATCTTTGTTTCTCATGAGTCCTATATACTATTTTTATATCTATTATCAAATAATATAAAAATGATTTTGAACAAATTTGATAAATAATACTTTTAATTTTTTTAGGTGTTTTAAAAGTATTTATAGGATTGGCATTGTTATATGGAACATTTATAGTGATGACATACTTTTCATATGGTAATATTTAGTTAATTTTTTAAAATTATAAATAAAAAATTATGACAAACTTTATGCATACATTTATCATATATTAATTTGTACAAGAAAATGTTATATTAAATAAAAGCAAATCTATTAATTTTTAATAATAAAATGATAAAGATGGATTCATTATCAGGCTAAAACTAATTAAATACACAGATATTACATACTATGGATTGAAGGTAAATGATTATATAAGTGAAGATATTAAGTGAAGATATAAGTCATGATTTTCTATTCAATTTAATAATTAGAATTAAATTAATTAATTTAGAATATTCTGAATGAAAAGACAATCTATGTAAGAAGCAGGAGTTGTGGGTTTATATCCTGCTCTAGATCAATCTTTTCTGTTGGAATCATCTAAATCATTTAACTTAATTTTAATTATTATATTTAATAAAAGGTGATGACTTAATCCCCTATCTTTAGTCCAAATTACATAATGGGTGTGTGTTTAATTAGCCAATTTATAACCTAATAATGAATCAGCTTTATTATTTGATTGTTATTCAGGCTTATTTTTACATATAATTACAGAAAAATCTCGTTTTAATGGATCACTCAGGCTGCTGAAAATTATCTATTGTTCCAAGAATTCATTATATTATGAACAACAAATTTTCCACATACCCAGGAAAATATCCAATATTCCAAAAGAATTTCCATTTTTTAACTCCTACATATAAGAAATACCAGAACTTGAAATTACTCAGTCTCTTTAAATCTCTATTCTCTATTCTGTAGAAACATCTATGTTAGAAGATTGTATATTATGATATACTTGTGTATGACAAAGTTGACAGAAACTGTATATACTGTAATCACAAATACAGGCAAATTACATGTTCCATAGCACTCCATTTCACTTCATGATTTCTTAAAAAAGCATATCCATCTTGGTTTGTTTTGATGCCACTTTTCTGTTTATTGAATACAACAACTGCTTGATATTAGCAATGTCATATATAGCCTGTTCATTTATGCAAAAACTTGTGAGAAGGTCTTCATGACTTGTAAAGATTCAATAGCATCTAAATTTCAGCACTACACTTGGACTAGCATCAGAATGTTTACTCAATGGATTTTCCTTAATTGTATCAGCCTTCTAACTCTGTAAAATTTTTCATTTGTACATATTCCAGATGTAACAAGTACATCATCAAATGCTACAGATTTTCAGAAATACTCAAATATTAACTAAGAATTGAAAAAACACAAAGCTTACAGTAGATGGGGCTAGAAAAAAACCCTGTTATTCAAGTAACAGATTTGCTAAAAGGAGTAAAATTACATTGATTTGTTGGGACCTGGCAAAAAATTGTTATTCCAAGAAATCCGTTGTTCTGCAATCCATTAAAACAAGATTCTATTATATCTATTAGTTTTTATTAATCATGTTCATATTCATATATTGTTCTATTTTAAAATTTAAATGGTTATTTTTCAATACAAATTTTTTGAATACATAGAAGTATAGGGTATGTCAGAAACATCTGACAGTTTTTAAAATAAAACAACACTTCAGGGGAAATGGTAAATATTTATTGCTTTGCATACATACAATTTTTTCTAGCAGAGAATGAATATGTATCATTGTTATATCTTAAAAATAACATCTTGTAAATGACCACCATGTCCTGCTAATTAAAATTTAAAAACTGTCAGGTGTTCTGGTGCATCCTATAATTGAATCTAACTATATTTATTATTTTTATTCATTGAGATATGCAATTTAATTAGAAGTATGAAAATTAAACATAAATAGATTTCATTCCAATAAATTAAATATACAGTCAAACCTCAGTTTACAAATTTAATTTGTTCCTAAAAGTTTTTTGGGAACTGAATTGTTCTTAAACAGAAACAAATTTTTCCATAAGAAACAATGTAAAATGGATTAATCTGTTTCTGCTCCCAAAACAAAGTTTTTTTTTTACCATATATATATATATATATATATATGGTAAAAAAAAAACTTTGTTTTGGGAGCAGAAACAGATTAATCCATTTTACATTGTTTCTTATGGAAAAATTTGTTTCTGTTTAAGAACAATTCAGTTCCCAAAAAACTTTTAGGAACAAATTAAATTTGTAAACTGAGGTTTGACTGTATATTTAATTTATTGGAATGAAATCTATTTATGTTTAATTTTCATACTTCTAATTAAATTGCATATCTCAATGAATAAAAATAATAAATATAGTTAGATTCAATTATAGGATGCACCAGAACACCTGACAGTTTTTAAATTTTAATTAGCAGGACATAGTGGTCATTTACAAGATGTTATTTTTAAGATATAACAATGATACATATTCATTCTCTGCTAGAAAAAATTGTATGTATGCAAAGCAATAAATATTTACCATTTCCCCTGAANAGTATTAATAAATATATTAAACATTAATATTATAATATATAATATATATAAATAAATTTTTGTTATTTAATTTGAGTTAGGAATCTTTAAATATGAATTATTGGATGTCATTTATATTATGCAAAAGTTAATTAACGTGATTTTTATTAATTAATTTGATTTAAATCGAATTGTGATGCATACCAAACTGGAAGTAGTGGAACTGGAACTGCATGCTCATTGAAATTTAATTTGAATGTCATTGATGGTTCATGTTGTGATGTCTAACAATGCAAGGCAAATCTCAGTGCCACTACTGAATTGAGTAGTCCTGTCATTGATTGGTCGGGCTGTCAACTTTTTTAATACAGGAAGTATAGGAAGTTGACCATTGGTGGTCAACTTCCTATACTTCTGAGTACAGTGGTGCATCGTATAACGTATGCCTCGAATAACGGATGCTGCAAACAATGGACTTTCTGTTTGGCCATTACGTGACTCGAGCAACGGACTGGCTTCGAACAACAGACTTTCCGTTCGGCAGTTACATGTGGCAAACAACAATTTTTCTGCAAACAAGAGCGAATGATGTTTCCACTCTTTTGCTGTTGCCAATGACAATCTGCTATTTTTATAATATATTAGTATTATTAAAATATATTATTAGTATATCTGAAGTATTATTAAAATATATTATTAGTATATCTGAAGTACAGAGCTCCTGTTGAGATTCAGCTTGCTCCCTTGTTTATTACATACATCACCTCAGTGCAGGGTATTTGCATTTGTTCAAGTGGTTGTGAAAATCATGGCTTCTAAATAAACAGAAAGGTGGTTTGAATTGAAACAAAGCAAGAAATCATCAGAAGGAATGAAAGTTGACAAAAAGTTTCTTGTCAAATGGGGAGAAGTTCAGGAGTTTACCAACACTCATTATCCAAACAGTGCTGAGGCCAACAGGATCAATGATCTCTACAATGACACCCTTGCCCGTCATTTCCAACAGGTGTTGAAGAAGAGAGAGAAACAGACCACCCTGGACATGTTTTTCAAGAAGCAAGCTGCCAAAAAACAAAGGATGAAACAAGAGGAGATAAACCTGCAAGCTCTGGCAGCCTCTCCTGAATCTGACTCCAATTAAAAACAATAAAAAGAGACCCGCTGCAATATGTAAAAAGTCTGTATCTGTATGAAAGTGTAAAGAAAGTGTTCCTCCACCTCCTCCTCACAACATCTGACTACCCGGCATAATTGGTGACTGCTCCATTTTCATTTTTTTTATAGTACAGTACGGTTATTTTATGCCGTGGAACGAATTATATGTTTTAACATGTATTTCTATGGGAAAATGCGTTTCATATAATGGACTTTTCACTTAACGGACGTGCACTTGGAACAGATTAAGTATGTTATCCGAGGCACCACTGTAACTTGTTCGGAAACCAAGTTATCATACATAAAGTGACGCAAATGTGACTTAAAATTTTGTTCGTAAACAGAGGCATTCATAACCTAAGGTTTGAATGTATTTTAGTTGAATAATTAATTTTTAATTATTTAAGCACAAACAATTGGATTAAAATGTATTTGAATATTCTGTACATTATATTATTTGCATTCAAAATTTTATTTAAAAACTAATATGTATAAAGTGATTACAATATTAAAGATTGTCTCTTTCTTATATATTAAGATATATTGGCATACTAGATTATAATACATTTTTATTTTACAATTGTTTTCATCAAAGAATTGTGTAAAGCTACATAAAAATATAAACACAACATATTTCCTCACTTTCCACACAATTTATTCATGAAACTAATATTTTTGCTAAATTTATAGTCATCATTGGATTTTACATTTAAATAACTAATGGAAAAACTTTTTGTTTATTAATTAATCAAATGTAAATTCTGAAGTTAGTTATAGGTTTAGCTGAATATATCAATGTCTTAAATAAAGTATAGTGGTGAAAATTATTTCTGTTTTTAAATTGACAAGTTAAAATCTGGGAATTAAAATAATTAATTTTTGATTTGATAAAAGAAGTGTTTAATTTATCTTTCAGTTTTTTTAGGGGGTGGAGCAGGTAGATATCATTTAGCTTCAGGACTTTTCCTGTCTTTTGTAAAAATAAATAAGTTATAATAGTAATAATGTGATTAATATTATGTGATTAAAAATTATTTACATTTATCTGACTTTTGCTAGCCAAAAATCTAAGTACAATCTAATATTTTTCAATTATAAAGAGGAATATGAAAAATTCTTCAAAAAATTAAAAGAACCATCAGACGAAAAGAATTACAAAAAATTATGAATTATCAAAAATTCAAATTATCTGTTTTTTTGAAAATTAATTCTACAAGCTACTAATGTTTAGTTGTATTCCTTATTCTTTGGCACTATCATTTTCTTATTAGTTTTTTTTCCCACTTTTTTAATCTCTTTAATCTTGTAATCTAAAGATAATCTGTATGTGTGATGTTTAGACATTATAAAAACATAACTAAATTGCTCTATTATCACTAAACCTAAGAATCATGTGACAATATCACTTATATCCTGCAACTTTACAGAACATACAGTATGCATTTTGGGAATCCTTGAAATATGTGCATTATACAGATCAGTTGACTGGATGCAACGTTCTCCTTTTAAGTTTCATTTTCAAAATATGAGAACTACTAAATTCAAATTATCATGTTTATATTTAAAACTCTTGCATAACTATATTTTTTAAACATTTATTTAAATATATATTTCAAGGGGAATAAAGTAGATTTTCTGTTTATGTAATAAGTTAATTCAGATTAATCAAGTTCATATTAATCAGGTTTAATATAGTTTAGATTTTTTAATCTTGTATTTATGTTACTATTAGTGATGTAACACTGATAGTAAGAGAAATTCTGGATAGATTTATCTCATTTACTAAGTTAGGAAAGAAAAATATATTCAGAAATTTAAAACTGTTTTTGTTGCTGTCTAAGTTACATTTTTTAACTTTATAAATTATTTCTACAGATTTTGTTACTTTCCTGACTGTTATATATAACAGAGGGAAAGTATGGCAATCAATCAGAAAATGCCCCCACCAATATTTTAACATTCTTGGGCTCAGAACACCTTGAAACATCAAGAAATGCAAAAAATTTGGGAGTTTTTTCTGTATGTATGGATGTTAGTGTTTGTGGAGAGCACAATTTTGTTTGCCCTCTTTAAAGCTTAATAACTCCTGTGTTTTTTGTTAAGAATTTCCGAAATTTTGCAGAGAGGTTTGTTTATAAGGGAAATTGATGTTATTAAATTTTGGTGATTAAAGTTCGAAGGGATGGGGAGATAGAAGGTCCTATGTACAGTATCTCTAGTAGAGTCAGACTAAATGACAATTTTACTTATCAGTATTTACAACTTTTTTAAAACCCAGCCCTATCCTCAAAATTAAGCTTTTTGCCATTTTATAATAGTTAAAAATATAAAAAGTTTTTAAATAAAATTAGTAATGGGACGATACCAAAATTTCTCATGATTCTGATTCTTTTGAATACTTTCTAAATTTTATTTTAGTTTAGAAAAATTAATGATTTACATTACAAGCATGGTACATTTATTAATTAATAAACATCAACCTTAAGAATGGAAAATGATTGGGAAATCCAGAATCAGCTTTTTGTAATAATTATGAAAATCTACTTATATATGGATACTATTATGTATTATATTTTATTATATACTATAAAATAAATTTGTAATCTTATTTTGGATAAAGTTAATATTGCAACACTACACCCAAAAAAATCATAGCTAATTCCCTTTTACACAACAAACTATCCTTTCATGTTATCTTTGGAAACTGCTTTGTTGGCCGACGTGATGACAGGGGGAAGGAATAGTAAATGAGAAGATACACTTTTTTCACAAAGGGGTATCTCTCATAAATGATTTAACCCCATCGTATTTAAATGAAGTTTGGCAAATGATGCAACAAGCCGAATGATATAGTATGAGTCGTCACGAGTTAGCCGATTTTTGAATTCATTCACTTGAGCCATGAATATTTAAATCAATTTTTAAAACTCAAAATGGCAGTATACTTAGCTCAAGCATGTATTTTTACTCAGAAATGCACAAATTGCATTTGAAAATTTAATGTATACCACATCATCTGTGAATCACAACAAAAACTTTCATAATTATAATGAGAAAGTAGTTTTATCATTATAAGTAAACATAATAAATATTAAAAATAATTATATATTTTATTAATAATTATATAATATTTTTCAATTAAAATATAATTGTTTACATTTTAGAACATTTCGCCAGCCTCAATTTGAAACTCGATAGCTCAAAAGTTCAAGCAAAGTTAACTCACTTATAATTAATTTTAAAAAGCAAGCAAATTTGAAATAAAAAATTAATGAAATTACTAAAACATAATCAAATTTAAATTAATCTTTTGTTTGAAACAACATTAAAGCAATTTCTATAGTTATGTCACATGAAAAAAATAATTGTAATTAATTGAAAAAATTGTAATGGAGGATTCAATAAATCTAGGCAAAATTAAATAAATAAAAATTATTAAAAATAATAATTAAAGCTCTCGCCTTTACACCAAAACTAAAACTAAAAGTTAAATCAAATTAATTTTAAAATTTACATTATTTGTGTGCTGCGGTGATGAAACATTTTGCTTTTAATATTTATATAGATATACAGAATACAGATTGCTGGCTGGATGGCAACCTTAAAGTCACCCTATCTTCCCTAAAATGGGGACAGTTAGAACCAGCTGAGTGCAATGTCTTGTCACTCTGACTGTGCAAAAGAAAAGTCCTCTGTGACAAACATCACTGCCTATATGGGCCATTATGTACTTTCTGCTTTATCAATGTGAAAGTTTCCAATAAACTAATATTTAATTGTTAATATCATAATTTAAAAAATTTTTAATATTCAACTGAAACAAATAACTAATAATCATATAAAATGTGGAAGTATCATTTTAAGAATCAGAAATTTTACTGATATTTTCTTGATTCAAATACCAGGAAAATGTCCAATTGTTCAGATTTTCAATTCAATTAATCGTCTTGCCATTACTTTAAATGCCTAAAATATGCATTTGTAAATTGTGATTTAAGGATACCACAGACGCAGAAAATGGCAACTTAAATCATTTATTGATACTAAATATAATTCCTGAACAGTTAATAGTTGTAGTAACGCACTAAATAAATTTTCAAATTTTCGAAATTGAACCTTTGTCTTTTATCAGAAAATACAATTTTACATCCAGAGAATCTTCCTTCCCTGAAAGATGATGTAATTGATGCATATTTAAAACACACTAATTCTTTGATTCTAGTCTGTTTTTGGATCAAAAATAGTCTTTATTTCCTTGTAGAATGTTGGATACAATTTATCTCTAAAAATTCCGGGTTTTTGTCCAGAATCCCCTGCAGCTGTTTGTATAACCTTTCATATAGACCACTTTTGTTTTACAGTAATGTATTATGTACTTTGTCCACAATTTTAATTGCTTCAGTCAATGGAAGATTTGCTGTTTCCAAACTGGTAATTGAAGCAGGTAGAATTATAACAGCAGCTGACAGTTCAAGATGTTCTTTGATTAATGAATTTGAAAATTTGTCTTTTGCAATGGAAGCATCCACTGCTTCCTCAGAATTGATGTTATTGAAAGTCCATTTCCACAACTGAAAATGGTTCACATAATAAATGGCAGCTTCTCTCCATATTCCCCAGTGAGGAAATCTGAGATCAGGTTCACATTCTTTAAAAATTTAATTTGAGCTGGGCATTTAGTGAATACATTTTTCATGTTTGGTATTAATGAATTCACATCTTTAAAAGCTGCTCTTGGCTTCTTCAGCAACTTGAAGAGCAAGGAGTAGACACACAGCATGTAGCATTTTTGNATATTTATCCGGACAGGTTTCAAATTGCAAAGTTTTCTTACAATTTAATGGCCAATGTAACCACCATTTAACTTAATTACATTAAATACTCAATTAGGCATTGTTTCAATTAGATTCTGAAGGAATTCAATCTTAAGTTTATCCCAAGCATCTGAAATTGCTGCCTTCAAATGATGAATTGTGGAAAACTGTTTTCCATTGGATAAACTGTACGAACCATCATCAACAAAAGATTTTCCATCAGATTCAGGTCAGGGCTTCTAGCAGGCCATGTCATCAGATTAATATTTTTACGTTTAAACCACATTTTTGTTGATTTAGAGGCATGCACAGGGGCATCGTCTTGTTGAAAGATCCAATTTGGTCCACAAATATTTGATCAAGATTCCAATAAATGATTTTCAAGCATGCCTTGATACTTCTCTGAATTCATTCTTTGAGTTATAAATGCTAAACCTGTGGTTCCATTGAATCCAAACGCACCCCACACTATTATTGATCCCCCACCCATTTGGCGTTTTGAAAATATTTGTTTTTCGGTTCTTAAATCGTGCCAATAATACTTTCAACCGTCTGGACTATCTAAGATGAATTGTTTTTCATCACTGAACAAAACTTCAATCCATTCTTTGGGCCATGGCATGTGTTTTTGTGCCAATCAAGTCTATCACTTTTGTGCTTTAATGAAAGTGGTGGCATTATAGCTTTTTTTCTGAATTTTAACACTGGAGATTTATTTAAAACTCTCCACACTGTTGTGCTGCTACAAAGTAAGTCTAATTCTTGTTTTATTTTTCTTACTGATGTTTGTTTTGTGCAGCAAACCTTGATGATTTGTCTTCAATCTCAAGGTATAAGCTTCGGTTTTGGACCTGTCTTGAATTTTAGTACATTCTAGCCACGTCTTTTTGATAAATAATCACCAACAGTTGATTTTGGACGATTTATATATGCTGCAATTTCTCTTATTGACTTGCCTTGTGATTTATAGGCATCAATCTGCCCTTTTTCATAATCAGATAAATTCTTTGTTCTACCCATTTTAGAACGTTGAACAACATAAAGAATTTGTATTACAATTAGATATGTAAGCTAATTTGCATATTTCAATGCTTGAAACTAAACAATATTCTGTTTAAGTCATAAAATGAGTGCCTGTCCGGATAAATATGTAACAGTTTTTTTGTATAAGATTTTCAAAAATATTATTTTCAGTGACAAAATATTAATGTTTGATTAAAATTCTTATTTTGCAGTGTAGAAACATGTAAATCCATATTATTTTTAATAAAACATTTGTCACTTAATGCAGCAAATTTGTGTTTCACTTTAATTTTTTCGTGTCCGTATAAATTTGAAACACACCTTACAATGATACTCTTGCCCGTCATTTCCAACAGGTGTTGAAGAAGAGAGAGAAACAGACCACCTTGGACATGTTTTTCAAGAAGCAAGCTGCCAAAAAACAAAGGATGGAACAAGAGAAGATGATGCTGTAAACCCCGGTAGCCTCTCCTGAATCTGACTCTGATTAAAAAAACAATAAAAAGAGACCCGCTGCAATGTGTAAAAAGTCTGTATCTGCATGAATGTGTAAAGAAAATGTTCCTCCGTCTCCTCTTCACAACATCTGACTACCTGGCATAATTGGTGACTGCTCCATTTTCATTTTTTATGGTGCAGTACGGTTATTTTATGCTGCGGAACGAATTATATGTTTTAACATGTATTTCTATGGAAAAATGCGTTTCGTATAACGAACTTTTCACTTAACTGATGTGCACCTGGAATGGATTAAGTACGTTATACGAGGCACCACTGTACTTGTACTCTTTATCATAGTTAATAATTGAGGATAGATTTGTTCTCTTTTACTTCTTTTGCTTATATTTAATTAATTTTTGTTCTCTTTTACAATTAATATCTTGTATAAAGAAGTAAAAAGGATAAATAATTTTTGTATTCTATATTCAAATACAGTTGGATTATTTTTATAATTAGCAATAATATGAACTATTAAATTCTTTTTACAGGCATTCCTTCACAAGACATTATTGCTACAAATGACAGTGTTATACAGTTGATGAAAAAACCATCAGAATTTCAAAAGTAAATGTAAATGAAATAAATTAATACAGTTTAATTGCAATTTTTTGATTTTAAAAAGTAAAGTTAATTAATTTTAATTTTTTTATGATGTAATTTTTGAAAATTTTTCATTTTAAAACATTTTCAAAGATTATTGTAAATTTATAAAAGAAGAATTTAGTCAAAATTTTATATTAGAATATAATTGTCAAATGTGGGGTTTGTGGCTCCACGTTATTATCTAAATTAAATGCTTATTTCAGATAGCTAACTGATTAAATTTATCAAGAAGGAATGTTTTCATACTGTTTTGGGACAGCCTCATCTTCCTAATGAATATAATTCACTGTTAAAATCAAATTCAAACTTTCAAACCATTTTTGGGGATTCCTGTTTTTGATGAAAAGTTCCGTTTTTGAAAAAAATAATCGTGGCTATTGTATCATCTGAAATTATTTTTTTATTTTGCGCACACAATATACAATTTAACCTGATTATAATGTCATCAAATGTAATGACAACCCTAATATAACATCAAATTTTTATCGGTCCTACAATTTTACTATACTAGATAATGTTAAAAAAACCCACTTGTAATGACATAAAACCGTTTTAACATCATATTTGAAGAACTCCCAAATTTACAAAATTAGATTACAAATTTTATTTAACATAGAAGAAATTACGTGTTCAGTTCTAAGGTCAGAGTTCTTAGAATGACTGGGTGGTACTCTCCCCTACCTGACTTCGGTGGGGTGAGGTGGCTATTTTGCCTGTTTGTAGAAGAGGATTGCTTTTTTGTATTTTATTTTGACTTGATTCTCGGTTCCCTGACTACCTACGAGTCTGGATTTTTTATGCGCAAATGATTTGGGCACCTAATACTCTGTGCCAAATATCAACTCTCGACATGTACTCCTTCATACCTCTATGCTGGTAAGAAAATCGGGCAGTACGATTTTATAAACAAGACAGTCTTGTCAATAAAGACATAAATAACGCAGTAGGAGATTGGTGAATGATCAACACAGTCACATCACAGGGAGAATAATATTATCATGTTGATACGTGCTTCTTGTCCTTAACATATCCCATGTTGAAATTTTTCTCCGTTGTGTATTGAATTTTTGTCGATGTTAAGCCTAACAAAAACAAATTTTTTTAAAATAATAATTTTGGCTACTGTTTTGTTAAAAATTATTTTTTTATTTTGCACAAACAAAATAAATATATTGAAAAATATAAAAACAAAAAAATTATGTTTTGAAAGTTTGTTTTAATATAAAAATTATGATGCATAGCAACATCTAGTATCAAAAACATTCCACTGCAGAAATGAGTATATTCAGGTCAATGGGTTAGGTCAAATGAGGTCAACACAAAAATACTCAGGAACAACACTGGACAGTTAATTACTTACATTATACTTATGTCCACTCTGGATATTCTTGTGAACTAGGATTTGTTATACCGAGGGAAGAGAAAAACACAATTTCTAATTAAAATATATTTAATATAATGTAATTTTGTTACATTACATTACATTACATTAAATATATTTTAATTGGAAATTGTATGTTTTTCTTTCCTTGGTATAACAAGTCCTAGTTCACAAGAACAACCAAAGTGGACAAAAGAATAATATATTATTATCATCTTTACAAAAGAGGATATTTATACAAATTTAGTAGTATCATGATGATACAGAATATATATATATATATATATTCCTAATTGCTGTACAGAGATTATGCAAATATGGATCAAAAGATTGACAAAAATTCCACTAGTTAGATTCATTTAGCAGTATAACCAAATTTTTGCTTTAATAAAGCAGATATAATTTGTGTATTAAGTTTTAAGAGAATACAGTAGTACCTTGACTTACGCTACCCCGACTTACGCAAACCTGGAGTTACGCGATTTTCAAATCCTGTCGATTCATCTGTTGTTTGAACGCCATGCAACTTTTGATTACTCACTCCCCCCACACTATTGTTCAGCTTACATGTTCGGACGTGTAGCGCGGAATCGACACATAGCTACAATTTATTTTGTGTTATTTATTTCTGTGTTTGTTATATCTACGGAGACTTGAGAGACTCTATGTGGTGATTTCTTGTAACCGTGAACGAATCAAAAGACGAGATAAGATTAACGAGAACATTTATTAGCTTACATACATCTGACTTGGAGTTTATACAAATTGTGAAATTATACCCCGACTTACACGAATTTGACTTCTGTGGTTATTGCTCGGTCCCACCTATCGCGTAAGTTCGGGGTATTACTGTATTATTATATTTAATAATGTAATAATTTTTTCTTCATTGATTATTTTATAAATGAGATTAAATAAGTCAGGTGGGCATTGACCCGTTGACACAAAATATTGATATTAATAAATATATCAATTTCCCAACTTAAGGAAGTATTGTGAGATCTTGAACACCCCCCTAATTAATTAAAGATTTATGTCAGATCCATAATTTTTGAAATAATATTTCTGATTTTAAATGGAAAATTTTTAAGTTAAAAATGAAGGAAACTGGTAAAATTCACTTCCTTTTCAACAGAAGTTCTAGATCCTTTTTGTTTTCCCTTATCTTCACAAATTTTGCGTCACGCACAGTCCATATACCCCTCTGTAAACCCTCACTCTTCCTAAACACGTGGGAAGAATACAATATTCCCATTGGAGAAAGACTTCGAAAAAGGGGATTCTTTAGTATTATTCGGGGAGTACGCCACGAAATTCCACAAGAGAAGGACATATTCCATATTATCTCCCCACAGCCATCGCCCATAATCAACTCCCAAAGTTCATACAAAGTTTATTTCTAAGTTCCCAAGTTAATGGAAATGTTTATTGAAGTGCTCCCCAAGAATTAAAAATGAACATTCACATCGATCTAAGTACAGAAGAATATATATAGTGAGGTAGTATGTTTTAACTAGAAATGTGATCTCTCTCTCTCCACAATATCATAATCCTATATTGAAGGTCCACTTTGTATATTTTTCCTTTGTTCTATTAAATATTCGATTATTTTATGTTAAAGAAATGTCTCTCATTATGTCTGAATCAAAAGATCTCATCCTCTCCGTATTGATTCATAAACGTGTGTTAATCTGCGTGTAAAATAACAGTTTAACTGGTGTCAAGGATCCTGACGTGATCTAGAACTTACCATCTAGATCTTTCTAACATATTATAAAAAGCCCTCCTTAAAGTTTTGAGATCAAACTGTAAGTCCCTCCACATTCGATTTCTTTGACTAGAAAAGCCATTCTTTTAGACAACCCGAGGGCTATTCAAATGGATAGCTGCCAAATAAGTGGTACAAGAGTCTTAACTACTCTGTATCCCTGGCTAGTCCCTCACAGCATGCAGCAAAAATTCTATTATTATTTTCTATAACTTAATAAAAATTTAGTAAAAAGTAAAACAAGAAATAACAGACTAACATCAAAACTAATTTAAAATTAGCAATGACTAATATTCAAAAAAATATTTTAGATATGTTACATTTACATCAATGACAAAAGTCAAATTAAATATACTTATGTTAATTTATAATCATATATGAATAAACAATTTGATTTATCTGCATTTTTTTCTTTTTTCTCTTGTGTGTGGCGTGTGTCAGTTCAAAAGTTTTAAATGTTGCCCTTACATAAAAAAAAGGTTGCCCATTCCTTTAAGTAATGTTTTTATATAAAACAAAATGTTGTAGAATAATCATATAAAATCTAAATAGTATTTAACTCCACATTCAGTGCTTTAATTATGAAACTATCATTTTCTAATGATTATTTATTTTATATTCTTTTATGCATAAACATAATAGTTGATAAAAATAAATTGCTTATTTTACATTTTGTTTTATGATGTTTTTCTATGACAACTTATTATGTTATCATTACATATTAATATAAAAATAGAAAAATGGAATTTATTGTATGAAACTGACTATTTATTTAAAATTTTTTTTAGTATCATCTCTGTTCCAGTTCCAATTAAAATTGGTGATATTGTACCAAATTGTGGACTTAAACTTCCATGCAAAGATAATGAATTTTCTGTTCATATTTATACTGGAAAAGATCATAATGATCAACCTAAATTATGTGTTGATGGAAAATAGTAAGTTTCTATTTATCAATATTTTATATATTAAAATAGGAACAATTTCATTACAGTTGGTTCAGTAAAAGATTTTATTTTTTGAATTTTTATTTTTAAGTAAGTATAAAAAATTAGTAATTTAAAAACTTCCTTTATTCCTTTGGTATGATTATTTAGCATGACTAAGCTTAGTAGAATACTGATAAATTTAAAATGAATAAAATTCAAATAAACCAAATTACATAAATACTTCTGCTGGTAGGTTATCTAATTTTTTCTGTACAAGAAATGCAATGTTTAAAAAGATAGAAATAGATTTAAAAGTTATTCTCTAAGTAAATATCTTCAATCAGGCTAATGCTTTTGTTGGATTTTTTATTTAGCATTTTAAACATTGTTTTTCTATTTAATTATTTTTTGTTAAGATATATAAAATGTAAAAAATTTATTCAAATAAGAAATCTAATATAGGTATTCCTCACTTTACAAAAGTTTTCTTTGTTACTTCATTTTTACAAAAAACATAGTACAGTAGAGCATCGATTATCTGAATATCAATCAACCAAAACATCAATTAACTGAAAGCTTTCCAGTCGGCAAATTTAAATTTCCACTAGTGCTGTGGCGATGCAATCTTTGGCTTTGTCTTGGACTACTCCAATATTATTTTTGTTGGTATGCATGTTTTAGCTGGCAGCACTGGCACAAGGTGTACATGAGAGGGTACTTAAGGACATGCCAGGATTTGAATGAATTTCAACATGGGATAGGTTAATATATTTTTTCGTACATAATTGTTTATCTGAAAAATCGATTTTCTGAACAACCCCAGTCCCCAATTGATTCGGATAATCAATGCTCTACTGTATTTGCTTTTGCTGACTAAAACAAATCTGAAGAGGACTTTTGCTTTTACAATAAAAAGGTGAAAAGCAAAAACAATATTCAGTGTTTGTTTTGCAGAAAGCAGTTTTAGAGGTACTGTGCATTTCAAACAGCAAGAAGCATACAACTGTTGTGAGCATCTAGGCTTTATGTTGATTTATTTTGTGTATCTGTTAGCAAAAATAAAATGATAAAATGGAAAGTATCATTATGTTATCCGTCAGTCCATTTGACTTTGTACATCCATTAATCCACTTGTATGGATTGATGGATGTACAAAGCATGATATTCCATTCTCTTTAGTTACATAATTATATTAAATTACAATATAATATATTTTAAAATTTTATTATATATTATTTAAATTATTGTAAAGAATATTTCAAAAATAACGAGATTTTTTTTATGACAAATAAAACAGTTATTTAAAAAAATTAAGTTTTATAGATATAGGGTGGTTATAATTAAAGTTGTGCTACTCAGACCTGTCTAGAGCCTGTTCTCATGGACATATTTTGATGAAACTTGGTATATATGTTATATGGACCATGGGGAAAAGAAAAATACAAAAAAATATATTTAATTCAAATTTTTACCACTAAGTGAAAAATGGTGCATGAAGAACAAGAAACAGAAAATGGAAACACGCAAAAGGTTTTTATTCACAATATTTGTTCAAAACGCCTTACAGCATTGTAAGATGTTTTGAACGTGTAATTGATGCAAATGGATTGCACATTAAACAAATGTTGTGAATAAAAATCTTTTTCGTGTTTCCATTTTGTGTTTCTTGTTCTTCATGTGCCATTTTTTCACCTAGTGGTAAAAATTCGAACTAATTATCTTTTGGATTTTCCTTTTCCCCTTGGTCCATATAACATATATACCAAGTTTCATCAAAATACGTCTATGAGAACGGGCTCTAGACAGGTCTGAGTAGAACAACTTTATTTATAACTGTATTTCAATGACAGATTTTCAAAAACAATTAGAATATTTGGAATCTTGTGAGTATATCCATCAGATTCAAAATATTCTAATTGTTTTTAGTCTTTTCTTAATTTCTAACAGTCTTTTAAATCATTATTTCTGTGATTAACTATGTAATACTCTTTTAAACTATGTAAACTCTTTTAGTCAAAGTAAATGAATTTTAATAATTTTTGTTTGTTTTAACTTGGGCTTTTGACTTCTATTTTTTGTACCTGTATGTGTACCATAAAAAAATACAGATATATTTTAAAAAAATTTAAGTCCTCATTTTTTCAAGACATACAAAAATTTGTGATTTTTTTTGTGTATTAAAATTGTATGGAATATATATAAACTATGTTAGGAGTATAATAGCTAGATGATTGAATGATTGAAAATATCAAAGTTATGTTCATAAAAATATGCTAAATTTGCACAATGATAAGAAAGTTCAAATCAGCTGAATAGAATAATGTTTCAGTTTCATTATTTTTGGAATATTCCTTATAGACTTTTTATAATTTTATAATTAAATTATTTTTAATCTTTATTTAGTATTATTTCCAAAGAAATTAACGGAGGTGGTCGAGGAATTAATGTTGCAGTCATAGATAATGTTACTCAAACAGTAGTACGTGTTAGTCATTTTGATACATATGAAAGAGGTATTTAATTTCATTGTTTTTCTTTATAATCTAACAAATAATAACAAATAATTAACAAATAATCTCTAATTTAATTGTGGCTAAAATTTATGACTTTTACAAAGATTTTCTATTAAACTTTTCTGTTTTTCAAGACATAATTTATGATTAATACATTATACAAATTGAAAAAATATCATATTTTGATATTATTGCTAAAGAACTGGTGGAAAACCATTGTATGTTAGTAGGACATAGAAAAAAACTGAAAGATAGGCAAAATTAAAATTTTTATGTTAAATTTGATATCATAAAAATAACTAGAATACTTATATACTTGTGTACAATAGTCATTGGATATTTCTATATTCCTTGAAAACAGAATTTATAAATATACATTTTTTTTATGCTGATATTGTTAATTCAATAATTTTAAATGTAATTATGAGATTAGCATCATTACAATACCAAAGAAATAACATTGATGTAATTGATTAGCTGAACAGTGATGTAATCAATCAATAGCAAGATTGAAGTTTATGTTCATATAAGAAACAAAAAAATTTTATATATAATTTTCATGGGACTAATATAGTGTATAACCAATTTTTTTTTCAAAATTGGAATCGGTAGATTTGATGCATTTATAAATAAATAGAGAGAAAGAAGAGAAAAGTTTTGGTTATCAGTTAGATAACCAAGACTTTCCAAGAAAAAGCAAAGAAATTGTATCTGAGCATTCAGATAAAAATATTCAACTTCAAGTCTTGAGAGAAGAGAGTGATGGTTGAGAGAGATATCTTCTCAGCACTTGCCTTATCATCTCCTAACAGAGGAAACAAATGCAAAAATAAATAATTTAGTAGTGAAAAAATGTAACTTGCCTTTCTTACAAAAACAAAAATAAAAATAAAATTTTTAAAAAAGTCAAGATTTTAAACCAGAACAGCATGAGATATGGATTTGTAGGCCAAGATACAACACCACTCACTCTTACAAATGTATTTGTGCTGAGCAAATAAAGACAATAACTTAAAATTGGTTCCCTTTTACAACTGTTTGCTTACAAGAATTTTTGATTATTACATATATGTTTAATTTTACATAAACTTTTATTTTAAACATAAAGTATTTAAAAGTTGGATATTCGTTTTGTTTTTCTTGTCAGTTTGACCTGTAATATTTTTTGAACTCAGATATTTTTGCTTGGAGATGTTTTGATTGATTGGCTCCTAAATCACTTTCTGTGTAAATTGTGCTTGTCAAGAAACCTGAAATGTAAATCTATATAAGTACTTAAGCTAAGTTAAATTAAGTTTTAATAAGAAAGAAAGTTGGTCTGTTGTAATGGTTAAACTCTTTCCCACAGAAAAGAGTAAAATGCCTAGTTTTATGAATTGAATTTGTTGACTTTCATCAACAAAAAAATTTAACTGGTATTATTCGTATGTAATAAACAGACTATATTGACACAGTATAGGATCCCACATAATTAAGAATAACTTCCCAAATATTATATAATTTTATCTCATCTCTCATGTCCATGTAACTGAATCATCTTATCACATATAATCTGTTGGAAACTTGCTGTTTATTATTGTTGATTATTGCTGAGTTTATCTTTCAGTGAACATTTAGAAAACATTCTTATTTACTTTTATTTGAATAAAAAATTTATTTTAAAATTCTTTAATATATAAGCTAGACTTTGAGAATGGATTACAGTTGTAATCTACATGTCTATCCAAATGAAACAAAATATCTACAGTAGGCTTAAATATTCATTTATATATGATATTTACCTGACAAATTAAGTATTTAAAACTACCTAATTATGCACAATCTTGGATTTTCTTTTTAATTTAAAAAATTACGTATTTATATAATTAAAAGTTTTTTGTAAATATGTATTTTATTTTTTGAAAAATTCTTATATAGTATAACTTTTAAAATTGTGAAATTTTTAATATATTCTTAAAATTGATTTTTAAAAATATCAATCATTTAATATATAAAAGATATACAGGTAGCCCTCAGTTTACACTGCAGTTCCATTCCTACAAAAGCCGGCGCAAATCAAAACAGTGTAAAATGAACCCATATTTACAGTGAGGTATAGGGTTAGGTTCTACATAAGTGAAAAATAAGCAAATAATTTTGTTTATTAATACAATATAATACAAAATACATATAAATTTTTAATTTTTAAAATATATTTTATCATAAAATAAAGTGAAATGTTTTTATTAAAAAATTTTAGTTTAGGATCTCTTACATTTTTTGGAAAAAAGTATCCATCTTTAATTGTTTACATTTTTGTTTTCTTTCATTGAGAATTTCGAATATGGTCAAATGGATGTGATGATGCTTTTTTTTACATTTGCACTTCGCTCCCAATTATTGTCTAACTCACAAAGTTCATCAGTCAAATTTTTCACAGTTGAAAGGATACGTTATCCCGACGTAGAGCTACAGACAAGTGGAGACACTGATTGGTTGACCACCGGTCGCCATAGCGCATGTATAAGGTCAGTTTGAGTGGGAAAATTCAAGGTGGCTAAGTAGAGATAGATATCGTCTGGCTAATAAAAAAGTATCATCTGGCCAACGAGAAGTAGATTTGTCTTACTAATGATAGTTTGTGATTGCCAGAAGTGCTGCTGCGTCATAAGGTGTTTTCTTGAACGAATTGATATGGGATACATTCATTGGCGCTATGGATTCGGACGCCATTTATTGGACTATTAAGTTTGATAACTTGACTCGTGGGTACCTAAACATTTAGTGTTTTAATATTAATTTAATGCAAATGCATACATACCCAATAATATTAAACAGAAAAACTAAATATATATTCGATAAAAATCTTTGTTTTAACAAATGTACAATGTTGCGGCTTGGTAAATACGTCAACACTGAAATGAAAATCAATCTGGCATAGGGAAAATCGAGAAATTACACCGCGAAACGATAAATTGCATAGCGGCGTTATTGTGAATCGGTGTAAATTGAGCCGGCGTAAACCGAGGACTACCTGTATTCAATTTGTAAATTTAAAATTAGAATTAGAATTTTTTATATACAGTTTTCATTTGTTAAACAAACTAGTCTTGGCAATATAGTATATATGTAATATATTAAGAGACAATCATTTCATTGCCAGAAATGATTGGCTAATAATAACCAATCATCTGCCATCTATATGATAGCCATGAGGTTAGCTTGGGTGGCCAACAGTTTTTGCCCCCGAACCAAATTGGAAAGAAAACTTTTTCTATGGGCCGAACCAGAGGCTGCCCTAGGAAGATTTTGAGGTGGTGTGAGATCTCATTGCAGTGCCACCCCGTAGAGACTAAATTGTACATAGAGATTACAGATACATTTTTCACATTATCATGCTTTATCAACATTCTACACTGTACTTACGCTTTTTTTTCCCGAGATTTGTAATGAAGGGTTAACTCTAAATGCACAGTGAGTTGTTTACCTTTTTTTTTTTAGGCGTCAGAATTTTTTATCGAGCTATTCGGACTTGAGAGCTAATATTGAAAAATTGATCGCGGGCCACATGAGTTCATTTGACAGGCCAGATTTGGCCCATGGGCCGTATGTTGGCCATGCCTGGGCTAGCTGATAAAATGTTAATTTTTTTTGTGGCTTCACAGTTTAAATTATTTTTAAAACAAGGAAGTCTTTACATATGATTACATACAGCTGTTTCTTCCAATTAAATGATAATACTGTTTTCAAAAAATATATACAGTAGAGCGTCGATTATCCGAATCAATTGGGAACTGGGGTTGTTCGGAAAATCGATATTTCGGATAGCCGATATGTACGAAAAAATAATTAATTTATCCCATGTTGAAATTTTTCTCCGTTGCATGTCGCTTTGTGTTGAATTTTCATCGATGTTAAGCCTAACAAAGACTATTGTATCGTTAAAAATTATTTTTTTTCTTTTGTACAAACAAANATTATTTATTTTATATTCTTTTATGCATAAACATAATAGTTGATAAAAATAAATTGCTTATTTTACATTTTGTTTTATGATGTTTTTCTATGACAACTTATTATGTTATCATTACATATTAATATAAAAATAGAAAAATGGAATTTATTGTATGAAACTGACTATTTATTTAAAATTTTTTTTAGTATCATCTCTGTTCCAGTTCCAATTAAAATTGGTGATATTGTACCAAATTGTGGACTTAAACTTCCATGCAAAGATAATGAATTTTCTGTTCATATTTATACTGGAAAAGATCATAATGATCAACCTAAATTATGTGTTGATGGAAAATAGTAAGTTTCTATTTATCAATATTTTATATATTAAAATAGGAACAATTTCATTACAGTTGGTTCAGTAAAAGATTTTATTTTTTGAATTTTTATTTTTAAGTAAGTATAAAAAATTAGTAATTTAAAAACTTCCTTTATTCCTTTGGTATGATTATTTAGCATGACTAAGCTTAGTAGAATACTGATAAATTTAAAATGAATAAAATTCAAATAAACCAAATTACATAAATACTTCTGCTGGTAGGTTATCTAATTTTTTCTGTACAAGAAATGCAATGTTTAAAAAGATAGAAATAGATTTAAAAGTTATTCTCTAAGTAAATATCTTCAATCAGGCTAATGCTTTTGTTGGATTTTTTATTTAGCATTTTAAACATTGTTTTTCTATTTAATTATTTTTTGTTAAGATATATAAAATGTAAAAAATTTATTCAAATAAGAAATCTAATATAGGTATTCCTCACTTTACAAAAGTTTTCTTTGTTACTTCATTTTTACAAAAAACATAGTACAGTAGAGCATCGATTATCTGAATATCAATCAACCAAAACATCAATTAACTGAAAGCTTTCCAGTCGGCAAATTTAAATTTCCACTAGTGCTGTGGCGATGCAATCTTTGGCTTTGTCTTGGACTACTCCAATATTATTTTTGTTGGTATGCATGTTTTAGCTGGCAGCACTGGCACAAGGTGTACATGAGAGGGTACTTAAGGACATGCCAGGATTTGAATGAATTTCAACATGGGATAGGTTAATATATTTTTTTGTACATAATTGTTTATCTGAAAAATCGATTTTCTGAACAACCCCAGTCCCCAATTGATTCGGATAATCAATGCTCTACTGTATTTGCTTTTGCTGACTAAAACAAATCTGAAGAGGACTTTTGCTTTTACAATAAAAAGGTGAAAAGCAAAAACAATATTCAGTGTTTGTTTTGCAGAAAGCAGTTTTAGAGGTACTGTGCATTTCAAACAGCAAGAAGCATACAACTGTTGTGAGCATCTAGGCTTTATGTTGATTTATTTTGTGTATCTGTTAGCAAAAATAAAATGATAAAATGGAAAGTATCATTATGTTATCCGTCAGTCCATTTGACTTTGTACATCCATTAATCCACTTGTATGGATTGATTGATGTACAAAGCATGATATTCCATTCTCTTTAGTTACATAATTATATTAAATTACAATATAATATATTTTAAAATTTTATTATATATTATTTAAATTATTGTAAAGAATATTTCAAAAATAACGAGATTTTTTTTATGACAAATAAAACAGTTATTTAAAAAAATTAAGTTTTATAGATATAGGGTGGTTATAATTAAAGTTGTGCTACTCAGACCTGTCTAGAGCCTGTTCTCATGGACATATTTTGATGAAACTTGGTATATATGTTATATGGACCATGGGGAAAAGAAAAATACAAAAAAATATATTTAATTCAAATTTTTACCACTAAGTGAAAAATGGTGCATGAAGAACAAGAAACAGAAAATGGAAACACGCAAAAGGTTTTTATTCACAATATTTGTTCAAAACGCCTTACAGCATTGTAAGATGTTTTGAACGTGTAATTGATGCAAATGGATTGCACATTGAACAAATGTTGTGAATAAAAATCTTTTTCGTGTTTCCATTTTGTGTTTCTTGTTCTTCATGTGCCATTTTTTCACCTAGTGGTAAAAATTCGAACTAATTATCTTTTGGATTTTCCTTTTCCCCTTGGTCCATATAACATATATACCAAGTTTCATCAAAATACGTCTATGAGAACGGGCTCTAGACAGGTCTGAGTAGAACAACTTTATTTATAACTGTATTTCAATGACAGATTTTCAAAAACAATTAGAATATTTGGAATCTTGTGAGTATATCCATCAGATTCTAAATATTCTAATTGTTTTTAGTCTTTTCTTAATTTCTAACAGTCTTTTAAATCATTATTTCTGTGATTAACTATGTAATACTCTTTTAAACTATGTAAACTCTTTTAGTCAAAGTAAATGAATTTTAATAATTTTTGTTTGTTTTAACTTGGGCTTTTGACTTCTATTTTTTGTACCTGTATGTGTACCATAAAAAAATACAGATATATTTTAAAAAAATTTAAGTCCTCATTTTTTCAAGACATACAAAAATTTGTGATTTTTTTTGTGTATTAAAATTGTATGGAATATATATAAACTATGTTAGGAGTATAATAGCTAGATGATTGAATGATTGAAAATATCAAAGTTATGTTCATAAAAATATGCTAAATTTGCACAATGATAAGAAAGTTCAAATCAGCTGAATAGAATAATGTTTCAGTTTCATTATTTTTGGAATATTCCTTATAGACTTTTTATAATTTTATAATTAAATTATTTTTAATCTTTATTTAGTATTATTTCCAAAGAAATTAACGGAGGTGGTCGAGGAATTAATGTTGCAGTCATAGATAATGTTACTCAAACAGTAGTACGTGTTAGTCATTTTGATACATATGAAAGAGGTATTTAATTTCATTGTTTTTCTTTATAATCTAACAAATAATAACAAATAATTAACAAATAATCTCTAATTTAATTGTGGCTAAAATTTATGACTTTTACAAAGATTTTCTATTAAACTTTTCTGTTTTTCAAGACATAATTTATGATTAATACATTATACAAATTGAAAAAATATCATATTTTGATATTATTGCTAAAGAACTGGTGGAAAACCATTGTATGTTAGTAGGACATAGAAAAAAACTGAAAGATAGGCAAAATTAAAATTTTTATGTTAAATTTGATATCATAAAAATAACTAGAATACTTATATACTTGTGTACAATAGTCATTGGATATTTCTATATTCCTTGAAAACAGAATTTATAAATATACATTTTTTTTATGCTGATATTGTTAATTCAATAATTTTAAATGTAATTATGAGATTAGCATCATTACAATACCAAAGAAATAACATTGATGTAATTGATTAGCTGAACAGTGATGTAATCAATCAATAGCAAGATTGAAGTTTATGTTCATATAAGAAACAAAAAAATTTTATATATAATTTTCATGGGACTAATATAGTGTATAACCAATTTTTTTTTCAAAATTGGAATCGGTAGATTTGATGCATTTATAAATAAATAGAGAGAAAGAAGAGAAAAGTTTTGGTTACCAGTTAGATAACCAAGACTTTCCAAGAAAAAGCAAAGAAATTGTATCTGAGCATTCAGATAAAAATATTCAACTTCAAGTCTTGAGAGAAGAGAGTGATGGTTGAGAGAGATATCTTCTCAGCACTTGCCTTATCATCTCCTAACAGAGGAAACAAATGCAAAAATAAATAATTTAGTAGTGAAAAAATGTAACTTGCCTTTCTTACAAAAACAAAAATAAAAATAAAATTTTTAAAAAAGTCAAGATTTTAAACCAGAACAGCATGAGATATGGATTTGTAGGCCAAGATACAACACCACTCACTCTTACAAATGTATTTGTGCTGAGCAAATAAAGACAATAACTTAAAATTGGTTCCCTTTTACAACTGTTTGCTTACAAGAATTTTTGATTATTACATATATGTTTAATTTTACATAAACTTTTATTTTAAACATAAAGTATTTAAAAGTTGGATATTCGTTTTGTTTTTCTTGTCAGTTTGACCTGTAATATTTTTTGAACTCAGATATTTTTGCTTGGAGATGTTTTGATTGATTGGCTCCTAAATCACTTTCTGTGTAAATTGTGCTTGTCAAGAAACCTGAAATGTAAATCTATATAAGTACTTAAGCTAAGTTAAATTAAGTTTTAATAAGAAAGAAAGTTGGTCTGTTGTAATGGTTAAACTCTTTCCCACAGAAAAGAGTAAAATGCCTAGTTATATGAATTGAATTTGTTGACTTTCATCAACAAAAAAATTTAACTGGTATTATTCGTATGTAATAAACAGACTATATTGACACAGTATAGGATCCCACATAATTAAGAATAACTTCCCAAATATTATATAATTTTATCTCATCTCTCATGTCCATGTAACTGAATCATCTTATCACATATAATCTGTTGAAAACTTGCTGTTTATTATTGTTGATTATTGCTGAGTTTATCTTTCAGTGAACATTTAGAAAACATTCTTATTTACTTTTATTTGAATAAAAAATTTATTTTAAAATTCTTTAATATATAAGCTAGACTTTGAGAATGGATTACAGTTGTAATCTACATGTCTATCCAAATGAAACAAAATATCTACAGTAGGCTTAAATATTCATTTATATATGATATTTACCTGACAAATTAAGTATTTAAAACTACCTAATTATGCACAATCTTGGATTTTCTTTTTAATTTAAAAAATTACGTATTTATATAATTAAAAGTTTTTTGTAAATATGTATTTTATTTTTTGAAAAATTCTTATATAGTATAACTTTTAAAATTGTGAAATTTTTAATATATTCTTAAAATTGATTTTTAAAAATATCAATCATTTAATATATAAAAGATATACAGGTAGCCCTCAGTTTACACTGCAGTTCCATTCCTACAAAAGCCGGCGCAAATCAAAACAGTGTAAAATGAACCCATATTTACAGTGAGGTATAGGGTTAGGTTCTACATAAGTGAAAAATAAGCAAATAATTTTGTTTATTAATACAATATAATACAAAATACATATAAATTTTTAATTTTTAAAATATATTTTATCATAAAATAAAGTGAAATGTTTTTATTAAAAAATTTTAGTTTAGGATCTCTTACATTTTTTGGAAAAAAGTATCCATCTTTAATTGTTTACATTTTTGTTTTCTTTCATTGAGAATTTCGAATATGGTCAAATGGATGTGATGATGCTTTTTTTTACATTTGCACTTCGCTCCCAATTATTGTCTAACTCACAAAGTTCATCAGTCAAATTTTTCACAGTTGAAAGGATACGTTATCCCGACGTAGAGCTACAGACAAGTGGAGACACTGATTGGTTGACCACCGGTCGCCATAGCGCATGTATAAGGTCAGTTTGAGTGGGAAAATTCAAGGTGGCTAAGTAGAGATAGATATCGTCTGGCTAATAAAAAAGTATCATCTGGCCAACGAGAAGTAGATATGTCTCACTAATGATAGTTTGTGATTGCCAGAAGTGCTGCTGCGTCATAAGGTGTTTTCTTGAACGAATTGATATGGGATACATTCATTGGCGCTATGGATTCGGACGCCATTTATTGGACTATTAAGTTTGATAACTTGACTCGTGGGTACCTAAACATTTAGTGTTTTAATATTAATTTAATGCAAATGCATACATACCCAATAATATTAAACAGAAAAACTAAATATATTCAATAAAAATCTTTGTTTTAACGAATGTACA